>NW_007726634.1:44463-126522 GCF_000696425.1 Galeopterus variegatus | reverse complement strand
CCACAGTCCTAACTAATAACCACAAATATGAATGACTTTTTAACAATAGATTTGTGTAATTCACCCATTTATATTGGTGAAAACTAGAAAAAATAATAAATGTTCAACTTTTTTTTTTTTCCTTTTTGTCTTTTTTCGTGTCCAGCAACGGATCGCAACCCTCAGTGTCGTGCCCGTACCAGACCGGGACCGGCAACGGGATCACAACCCTCGGCATTGCGCCCGCACCTCGCTCAGCCAGTGAGCGGGAACTGGTCTGTATGTGGGATCCGAACCCTCGGCAGGAGCGCCGCCGCGCTCCCAAGCGGCGCACTGTAGCAGTGCGCCACCGGGCTGGCCCTAAATGTTCAACTTTTAAGTGAACAAAAATAATGCTGAAAAAATATTTAATGGCATGGAAAGATATTGACTAAGTAAACATAGTAAGCTTAGGAAGGATCAATCAATCAAAACAATATCAATTTAAAAATAATATTGGCAGGAAATATACTATAATGTTCACAGTGGTTATCAGTTAGAGACAGAATTATAAATGCTTTTTTTTGCTTATCTGTGTTTTCTAAACTTTATTTATTTGTATCACATTTGTAATTAAAAAGTTGTTTAAAATCAATAGGTATGATACTAAGCTGTATTAGCAGAAAGACATAGCCTATAGGAAGTCAGAGAAAAGCCCCCTACATGGCTCAGAATTCATGTGGTTGGATACTCCGTAACTGATGAGAGTATCTGTCTTTGAGAGAAGACCTGAAACTGAAGTTATTTACATGCTTACCAAAAGGGCTTGTATAGAGCATTTTACCAAGAAGTTACATGTATTAATTTTTTAGCAAGACTGGAGGTTAGGACCTATATTTATTTAGCTTTTTAGTAGAGCTAAAAAGAATTATAGACTTGGAAAATTACCAGTACTAAAACTACAGCTCTGTCTTCTAATCCATGGAGAAATTTTTTTTTTTAAAGATGAGATGTCCTTCCATTCACTGATAAGTTCATTCATATACTAAGTGAATGATGGGGAAATGGGTCTAATTTACAGCAAAAGTGACAAAAGGAGGCATTTCCTGATGATCATATTGTTAGGGATTTGGAAACTCTATGAAGTCTGTTCATGAGGTGGTTCGGCTGTGGTTTTAAAAACCAAAGGATGGGATATCTTGGTGTCCTTCTTTGCCTTTTGACTTTTTGCTTGTAGATGAGAATGTGGGGGGAGAGGGGAGATGAGTAGTGTGTTAGATACCAATTATTGCACTTTAAAATATTAATTTAAGATTCATTAGAGATTTTTAATTTCATTGTGCTTATAAAGACCTAATGGAGTAAAAACTGAAAATGAAATGCTCATTTTTAGAGAACTGGTTAAATTATGGTACATCCATAAAATGTGAGTTAACCTAAGCACACTGTAAAATACAGCTGAGATTAAAGACCTGAATAAATAAAGGGAGGTTCATGTTCATGGATTGGAAAACTCAGTATTATTAAGTTATTGACTTTTCCCAAAATGATCTATTGATTCAATGTAATCCCAATGAAAATCCCAGCAGGTTTACTGTGTAAATTTGACAGGCTACGACTAACATTTACATGAAAGTTCCAAGGATCAAGAAAAATCAAGATAATTTTGAAGAAGAACAGGTTTTTGTATTTTTACTACTGTATACCAAGAGTTATTACAAATCCGTAGTAATTAGCTGTAATGTGGTGCAAGAGAGACAAATAGACCATCACGCCAGAGATTGGCATAAACACAAGTCACATGATTCATGACAAAATCACGACTGCATTGCAATGAGGAACAGGTGGTATTCAATAAATGGTTCTGGGTCAAATGGATATCTACACAGAAAAAGTCTACTGTGACCCCTAAATCACACCAGACATAAAAGTCAGTTCCAATGGACCATAGTCCTAAATATGAAAGGTTAAAAAAATAAAGGTTCCAGAAGAAAATCTAGAAGAATGCCTTTATAATCTAGGGCAAACAAAGTTTCTTTTTAAACAAAGCACAGAGCAGTAACCATTAAAAAAAAATTGAAATATTGGACGTTGTTATAATTAAGAACTTTTGTTCATCAAAAGACACAACTGAGAGAAGACTGAAAAGGCAAGGCACAGTGTAGAAGAAGATATTTGCAATACATATACCCAACAAAGGTCTCATTCAGTATATATAAAAAACTATAAGTCAATAAAACAAAGACAAAACAATTTTAAAATGGGCAAAAGCCCTCAACAGGCACTTTAAAAAGAGGATATCAAAATGGCATAAGATTCTCAGCATTATTAATCATCAGGAGAATGCAAGTTATAATGCACACTAAAATGACTAAAGTGAAAAAGGCTGACAATAACATGTGTTGACAAGGAAGTGGAGTGACTGAACTTCTACGCACTTCTGTGGCAGTGTAAATTAGAACAATCCCTGTGGAAAGTCATGTGGCAGCATCCCCTAAATCCAAACATCTGTAATACCCTATGACCTAATAATTCTGCCTCTTGTAATACGCTCAAAAGAAATGAGTGCTTACATCTACTAAAAGACACAAACAAGAATGTTCAGAACAGTTTTATTCACAAAGTGCCCAAACCAAAAATAGTCTGCTTCAACTCACAGAAGAATGAATAAATAAATAAATTGTGGTATACCTATATAATGGAATACTAAGCTGTAAATAAAAATAAAAGAAAAATACAGATATACACAATAATGTGGATATATTTCATAATGTACACTGAAAAAAACTAAACCCAAAAAATCATACTGTGAAATTTCATTCATATGAAATTCAAGGTAACCAGAACAAACCTACAGTGATGTAAGTCAGAATAGGTGTTACCTTTGCAAGTGACGTTGACTGCGAAGAAGTGTGGGAAAGACTTTTGAGTGCAGGAAATCTTCTATGTCTAGATCTGATGGTAGTTATATGGATGTATATTTTAAAACTTTATTGACCTATACAACTGATGGAGTTTGGATGTGTTGTACCCTCCAAAACTCATGTGGAAATTTGATCTCCAATGTGGCAGTGTTGGAAACTGATTGAGTCATGGGGGTGGATCCCTCATGAATGGATTAACGCTCTCCCTGGGGGAGAGGGGATTAATGAGTGAGTTCTCATTTGATTAGTTCCCGTGAGAGCTCGTTGCTTAAAAGGACCCTGGCACCTCCTCTCTCTCTTGCTTCCTCTCTCTTGCATCCTCTCTCTTGCTTCCATTCACTGTATGATCTGCTTGTACCCACTGGCTGCCTGCCACTTTCCGCCATGAGTAGAAGCAGCCTGAGGCCCCGTGCCAGATGCAGCTGTCCCAGAATCATAAGCCAAATAAACCTCTTTCCTTTATAAATTACCCAGTCTCAAGTGTTTGTGTTATAGCAACACAAAACGGACTAAAACAATAATTAAGATTTCTGTACTTTACTGAATGTATATTATGCATCAATAGAACATTTTTTAAAAGTGAGGTACTTTGCTCTAAGTGCATTGTATTAAAGAATGACAATATTAGACCTTGATCTATCTACATCTCTTTCAGTTTGACTGTATAAATTTTTCATGATAGCGGAGAAGAGAAAAGATAGAGGCCCTCCTATGCTCTCCTTTCTAAGTGAGTCACTTGGTCATTGTACGGTTTTGTTATGTGAGGAACTTCAAAATCTTCTGTATTCCTGGATTCCAGAGTCAAAGCTCTTGACTTAGCTCCTGAGGAGTTGGCATAGGTTCAGAAGACCATCTCCCTCTAGGCGAAGGCTAATTCTAGGACATGTGTCTTTGGCTCCCTTTCATGTCAGCCCTTACTCATCTCCAGAGTTAGTGCCTTTTCTCTCAGCTTCCATATGCTTAGTGTGTCCCTCCTCCCTCTGGAAGGTTTCCTCAGCTCTTCCTGTTTCCAGTCCCATCAATCCTTTCTTCTCTCATGTGTACCATACACTTCTTCAAAAAGCCGATTCTTTCCATCCTTAGAAATTGCTGATTTCAGCAAGAAAAATCTTGTAATCTAAAATGCTCTTAAGGAACCTATCTAAACTGCATTGCAATAGTGACATGACATTTTTTCCATTTAGTTAGGAATACTCATTGCAATAAGGCAATATTCATATTTTCAATGTCAGCGTAACTCTTCATTTATTAAACAGGACACCGAGCCCCTGCTTTGTGCTGGGCTCTGTTAAGCACTGGGAATGCAAAGATAGATGCACTGAAGGAGCTCACAGTCTCGTGGAGGAGACAGGCAAACGCATAGACACATCAGTTCCAGTTACTTCCTACAAGACTCCTACTGCACACCACTTAGAATTCATCAAGCTCATCTTGTTATCCCTCCTCCCTCCCCAAACCCAGTCTTCATTATGTGTCAACATCTGTGTAATAACCCAAACTAAAACCCTCAGGCATCTCTTATTTTTCACTCTCATGCATTTCATATCTATTCACTCATTATAGGTCAATTCCTTCATCAAATTATTGCACAACTCCAGCACATATTTTTCATCCCCATTGCCACTGCCTAACTCAGTATCCTATTTCTTTTTCCTTGAACTGCAGCAAATGATGCCCAAACAGGTCTCCACACTTGCAGTCTCACCTCTGCTACTCTGTACTCCACACTGTTGCCATGGAAGTCTCTGATACTGTCTCTGTCCCTATCTCTACCTCTATCTCTGTCTCTCTGTTTCTCACTCTGTCTCTATCTCTGCCTCTCTATATATCTGTCTCTGCCTCTGGAAAGTCCTTTTATTCTTCAGAGAAAGGAATACAAGAATCTAAAGGAGAAGACATGGTGAGTTGATGCACTCGGCTACAGAGAACCAATGAGATATCAATTTTTTCCAACATAAATCCTGACAGATATGAGTTAAGTTATGAAAACTTGGTAAGTTATAAAAGGCAGCAATTTTTTAAAAAGTTTGATATGGTGCTGCTTATTTTCTCATTCCCTTATTTTTCTACTGAGGCAGAGATCGCAGATTAAATGACAGGATATAGAGGGTTTTTGATGTCATAGGCACACATGAGGCTCTTGCTTTTTAGACACCACCACCACAGCTCTTGGCTACCTGTACCGCTTTACAGCTCCCGGTGCCTTAGGAGCCCACCGAGCAGCTGGGTGTATGATCACTGTGTTCTCAGCCAAAGCAGCTAATCAGAGGATTGTGGTAACAGAATACTGGAGATGAGCCATCTGCCGAGTCTTTGGCTCTGGGTGCTCAAGACTGGATGGGAGTGGAGTGATTGGAAGGTAGGGGATAGATGTCAGTCGCAGGCAGTAACTAAGGCCCGGGGGTGGGGGGAGGGGTGCCTGGTGGCTTAATGAGAAAACCAACTTCTTCCCCAAATCATGAACTTGGTGAATTGAAATGGATACATTTGAAGTTATTCATTTGGAACAGTTAAAGGCAGTTGCCCCATGCCTATGAACTAAATTTAGATATCTACTGAGTTTTGATATCTACTTAACCTACAGCAGACAAGGGGTGGGCCTTCCAAGAGAGAAAACCAGCTCTGGATATGTTTTCAATAAAAACATATATTCATGTCTTGCTTTGGCTCAGAAACCTTTGACAGCTCCCCATCACCTAAGTCCAAACTACTTAGAAGGGCATTCGAGGTCCTCATATAAGCTGCTTTCAATGATTAAGTGCTTAGCTTGTTTGGGGGATATGAATTCTCATGTTGTTATGTTCCTTTTCTTTCCCTCTGTACAAGATTCCCTAATCGCTCTCACGTTTTCCTCTCCAGAGACTTCTGAATGATGCCTTTAGAGCCAACCCCAATGTTTCCAACTCTGAAAGTTATGGCTGCAGATACCTCTACCATGGTGCTTAGCACACTACATCATCAATACTATTTGCATTTTGTCTCCATTCTAGATTGCAATCTCTTTAAACATAAGAGTTTTACCTGTGTCCTCTTCATGTCTTCAGCCATCTACACTAGCCTGAATTTAAAATCCACATGATGGAACCAGTATTCATTCAACAAATATCTATGGAGTAGGTACCCAGTGTACCCCTAAACAAATTATATGAGCCCTGCTTTTAAGAAATCCAAACTGTCATTTGGAATAAAAATCATGTTCTACTACACACAAAGTAATTATTGCATAAAAAAGCCCTAGACTCTGGCATAAAATTCACAGAGAATCAAAATTCAGGGAGAGGACAAATCCTGATAGACTGAAGAATTAAATTGTTAAAGAAGATTTAATAGGGAGGAAGAGCAATGGAAGCAGTCTCGGATAAGATAAAGCCTTGGAGGAACTGCACAAAATGATTCATGAATGAAATTGCAGGTGGTTGGGACCTTCAGCTGACCATAGTGGATTCCAGTTTAGTGTGATGTGCACAGGACAAGGAGCTGTGATGCACACCATCCACCTGCTGTTGACCATCCCAAATTATGCAGCAAATAAAATCTGGACAACTAAGTCACATTTCATCTTAAACAGCACAACACACAGGTCTCTAACCCTTTGAAATATGAGTATTGTGATATTGGCATCAGGTGACTATCTCAGAGAAAGACTTTGAGCACGTGTGTTGGGGAATGGGGAAATAACCATGTAGTGATCAACCAATTGGCTGCCACCCACGTGGGGCAAAATGGCATGAAAGATTGAATCCTCAACACAGAGTTCTTTCAGAGTTAACATAATGTGGCTACACGTTTTTTTCAGGTCTCAGGTTGAGGTCATCTCTTTGCTGCTCTTTTTGTGTGGTGTACAGAGGGGAAGGAAGAGGAGTGACCTGAGAAAGCAGCATGAGTTAGAGGACATGATCTGGCAGATTAGGAGCAGCTAAGTATTTAAAGCAACATTTTTTTTTCTCTTGGTATTGCAAAATGTTTTTCCAATCTTCCACTTGTCATTGGATATTCAGAACCAACAACAGGATTTTTACAGACTGGACAAGAAGGAACCCACCTGTGGCTCAATTTTTAAGGAGCCTTCAGCTCTTATGCATTTTTGTTCAAATGCACCCAAAAGACCTCCAAAAAAGAGACCATGGTGGTGCAGAGAGTAGAACATGTGAGGTGTGGGTTACACTTGCATGTGCCCCCTCACACACTGAGATTAAAACTCTCACTAATAGAGTCACTGTCATGGTCTGTGAAAAAATACTCTGTTGGTGGTGGGATTACTAACCACAGAGTTAAAACCAAAACCCCAAATAGAGTTTTCTAATTGATTTTTTTTTCTAGTACCAGACAAGATTGCTGATGTCTGTTTTCCCCTACATCCCTAATACTACCTTTTGAGGAACAGCCATAGATTTTCCTGTAATTCACAAGCCAAAATATAGGGAGTATGAATTCGATAGACTCTAAGCTTCATGACTTCCCCCAGCTATATTCCTAGTGCCAAAAATGTGACTGGTAACCTAGTAAGTACTCATTAAAGATTGTTGACTAAATAATAAAATTTGCTATATGATATTTATTTAAAAAATACTCAGTACAAAATGAGTATGCACACAGAAAATATGCAAACGAAGAGATGGATTTATTTGCCAGTTAGCAAATGAGGAAAAGGAAAATATGCAATGAAATTTCAAGCTGAAAAATAGTAAATGGGCCAAAGAAGGACATTTTATATTGACTTTAAAAAATATTATCTCTATGCTCCTTACAAGATAGTACCAGAATACATAGAGCAAAAACTTTCAGAAGTTCGGGAGAGGTGATAGCTCCACAGTAATAGAAAAAGACTTCAACATGTCACTCTCAAAAATCGATGGAATTTTCTAACAGATCTCCCTGCTTCCTTCTTGGCTCACAAAAGCTCATTTGTCAGGAGAACTTTTTAAAACAGAAATGAGTTTGTTACTCCCCTGCTCAACCCCCTCACCTCCTTGACCTTATCACCTTTTTACTTCACGTTTTAGATGCCTCCTTGTACAAACTACAAATTGTCTTACAACTGGCGAGTTGTGTCCATTTAATGTATATTATTAGAATTTTTTCTGATATCTGATTTTGTGAACTCTATTTTCACTTGTTTTAAGTGGTACATTTGAAATTTCGCCAAGCTTGCTTAACTTCTCCATGGAATTTCCTTTAATAGTTCCTTCTATGAAGGTATCTTTGTAGTAAACTTTCAATTTTGTATAATAATTAGCTGGGTATAGAATTTTAAGTTGACAGATATTGAATTCCAGCTCTGTGAAGAAATTAGCCTACCCTCTTCTCAATTGTTACTGTTTTAAAAGTTCGCTTTCAGTCTCTCTCTCATTTCTTTGTAGGTATATATTTCTCTCTTTACTTCTAGAATCTTTTATTTCTCTCTGGTGTCTTGCAGGTTTTAAAAAATTTTATTGTGCACAGAACCCATATTTATAGAATCTAAAAATGTATGGAAGCCATAATATCATCTCCTACTTACAGTTCTGTTTTATAGTTTTTTGGTGTTTTTTTAATTTTTGGTTTTGTGATTTCCCTTAATTTGTGGTAAGATTCTCCATGCATTTAAAATTCTGTTATAATTTATCTAGCATTTCTACGTATTTTGTAGTGGAATGGTTTTTAAGTTTATCTAGCCAGAAATAGAAGTCAAAACTGGAATTATGGACTATTTAGATATGAATACTACATATTATTACCTCTCAAAAATATAGAATTAAGTGCATTTATAGGAGAAAAAGAGGCTAAAAATAAAGTATTTGAGTAAACTTAGAAAAAGAACAAAAAAGTAAAATGAAGGGATAAGATGGATACACCACCAGATTGGCGTGGGATCTATGA
Organism: Galeopterus variegatus; assembly: GCF_000696425.1. Taxonomy (NCBI): domain Eukaryota; kingdom Metazoa; phylum Chordata; class Mammalia; order Dermoptera; family Cynocephalidae; genus Galeopterus; species Galeopterus variegatus. The sequence goes on along the minus strand of NW_007726634.1, from coordinate 117,781 downwards.
CCATAACAAGTGTGGGCAAGGATATGGAGCCAGAACTCAGGCTCTAGTAGGGGAGTGTAAACTGGTATAACCACTTTTGGGAAACAATTTGTCATTATGTAGTACGATTAAAGATGCACATGGTCCATGATTCATCAATTTCACTCCTAGGTATATGAGCCCAGAGAGCTTCTTACACATGTGTACCAAGTGACACACACAAGAATGCTCAAAGCAACGTTGTAGGAAATAGCAAAAGAATACTGGAAATAACTCAAGTGCCCATCAACAATAAAATGGATAGATCGTGATATATTCACATAATGAATACTGGACTATGTAGCAATGAAAATAAACAAACTCCCACTACGCAGGTCTACACGTATGCATCTCAGGAACTGTGAAGAAAGCAAGTTGCTGAAGTATCAATAGAGTGATCTCATCTATGTAAAATTCAGTACCTTGCACAAGTAGATACTATATTGTTTAGGGACACAAACATATGTGGTAAAATCATACCAAAAAGGAAGAGACTGATAAATGCAAATTTTAGATCAGTGGTTACTCTGGGTGGGGAAAGAATGAGGAAAGTTAGAGAGGAACCCATAGGAGATGACAAACATATCCTACCTCTTAATACCTTTCATAGCTTTTTCATTAACTTGAGTGTAATTACTTTTGAGAAAAGATATTTCCTGAGGTGAGGAAACACATACTTGATATTTTAAATAAATTAATATTTAATCAAAGAAACATAGAATTTTATTTCGAAAAGCATACATAATAATATGATTTAATTTTGATCCAAGTATTCCTATGTGAACATTCATTTATTCAAAAATTATTTATTAAGCACCTTCTATGTATCTAGACACACTGTCTAGGCACTGGGGATATAGTAAACAAAATCCTTCCCTTCATGGAAGTTACATTCTAATGGCAAAAAATAAGTAAGTATAGAGGAAGTCAGAGTTTGATAAAAGCTCTGCAGGAAAATAAAGTAAGGTAAGGGATATGGGGTGTTCATGATGTGTGTGTGTGTGTGTGAGACAGAGAGAGACAGACAGAGACAGAGACAGAGATGAGGGCAGCAGTAGCTATCCCCCCTCCCATCTACATGGACAGAGACAGGAGTGTGAGGTGTTGGAGGTAGTAGTTGCAATCCAGCCTATGTAGATATCCACATATATATGAGCACATGTGAGATAGGAGGTGCTCAGTTCCCCTGGGGTTGGGTTTCAGGCCACTTTCCTGGGTCTCAAACCACTCGCCTAGGGCTCAATCCCCCCACCTCTGAGTCCTGAGCTATGGTGCCTGTAGCACCTATTTCTGGTAACAACACGTGCAGATTGAGACCACAGAGGGTATCTCACTGGCTGAACATGTTCAGTAAAAGAGAGTTTATCCCTTGAATGACCTCCCACTGGAGGTGCTAGATGCTCATTCAAATCCATTTTATTCACGTAATGGAATTTAACCAATGAGCATGCTCTAAAAGAGACCAAGTGAGCATGTGCAAGACTAGGTTACATAACTGGGAACCACCTCCTTAGCTGAATATACATTAGATATCATAAATATGTATTAGATGGTGGAAGTATAAAATTGAACCGTGGAGGAGAGTGGTACTCTGCCTGCACTTCACCTGAGGTGTGTACTTTTTTCTTTTTGTATCAGACTTGCCTTTGGCAGGCTGCTGTTCACTCTAGAGCGAGCCTGCACTTTGTCTGTGAATGTGTGTTTCTTACTTTTGTATTAAACTTGGTGGGGGCCCTGCTCAGTCTCTGGAGCTAGGCTGCACTCTCTCTGTGAAATCTGTATCTCTTGTTCATTACATTATACCTGCCTGTTCTCACTTTCTGCTGTGACTCTGCTCTTCAATTCTTCCCTGCGGTGGAGTCAAGAACCTGGGAAGAGGACAGGGTGGATTGAGGGTGACTGTTGGGCCTCCCTAGACCCTCTTCTCCGGTATCACATGTATAGAGAGATGTCGGGAATGATGCTCATCAAATATTAATATGTTTATTTCTAGGCAGTAGATTTTGAATGATTTCACAGTTTCCTTTTTGCATTTTTTATATTGCTTCAATTTTTTTTTTAAGAGTATGCATCATTTTAATTTTTTTTAAAGTCATTCCATCTGAGGGAAAAAGACAGAGAGGAAGGTGAATAAGGAAAAGAGGTTTGCAAAAGAAAGTCCAAGAACAACAACTCGGCAAACGCGCTCTTAGATATTTACCCAAATGAGCTGAAAACTTATGCCCATACAAAAACCTGCACATGAATGCTAATAGCGGCTTTATTTGTAATTGCCAAAAATAAACAAACTGTGGCACACCCACACAAGGGAATGTCACTCAGTCACAAAAAGAAATGAGCTATCAAGCCACAAAGAGACATAGAGAAACCTTAAATGTATATTGCTACGTGAAAGAAACCAATCTAAAAAGGCTACATCCTGTATGATTCCAACTGCATGACGTTCTGGAAAAGGCAAAGCTATAGAAAGTAAAAAAATCAGTAGTTTCTAGAGGTTCAGTGGGAAGGGAGGGAGGAATGAACTGTTAGAGGACGGGAGATTTTAAGGGCAATGAAACTCTTCAGTATGATATTGTAATGGCAGATACATGACATTATTCATTTATCAGACTCATAGAATTATACAACACAAAGAGTGAGCTGTAATGTAATCTTGGACTTTAAGTTACTAATAATGTTTCAATCTTAGTTCATCAATTGTAACAAATGTATACTACACCAATGCAAGATTTTAATAACAGGGAAAACTGGGGAGAGGGGTGGAGAGGCAGTATATGGAAACTTTCTGTACTTTCTCCTCAATTTTTCTATAAACCTAAAACTGCTCTAAAAAAATAAAGTCTATTAATTAGAAGAAAAAAAAAAAGTCCAAGAACAGGGTAAAATCTGGAGCAGATTTTTTTTTTTTTTTTTAGCAAACCCTAACATAGTCCTTCTATATATAATATTATATAAATATTAAAATATGGTATATATAAAGTATTATATATACATGCACACACATATATAATATACACACACACATTTTTATTTTAGGCTTTCCAGGCCATACGTTCTTATATATAATATTATATAAATATTAAAATATGGTATATATAAAGTATTATATATACACGCACACACATATATAATATACACACACACATTTTTATTTTAGGCTTTCCAGGCCATACGTTCTCAGTAACAACTTCTTAAATCTGTTATTGTAGTGCAAAAGTAGCCATAGACAATACATAAACCAATGAGCATGACTATGTTCCAACAAAACACAGAAATCTGAATTTCATATCATTTTCATGTGTCACAAATATGATTTTTAAATTTTATTTTATGATTTATTTTATTTTTATTCTTTTTCAACCATTTAAAAATGTAGAAATCATCCTTAGTCACAGGCCATACAAAAGTGGGCAGTAGCCATTTGACTTGTGGGTCACAGTAGGCCAACCTGTTTTAGTTTTATTGATTAGAGCACTAAACTAATAAGGCTAAGGTTAAATGTTTTATCTCCATAGGAGATCGTTTGCTGTATGCTGTGAAAAATTCTGTTTTGTTGCAACATGCAGTTTTCCTACCCCCGGCCAAGTATGTTGCAGGTTTGTGTGAGATCACAGAGCGAAAATGGTTCAGCCCAATCCAAACAACAATAGGAAAAATAATTAATATATATGAGTATGTCCCTCTCACACATGTTAGTAACGTCAAGTACATTTCTATTATAGTCTAGATAAAATGTTCTACACTCATTTGGAAGTTTGGGATTCTAAGAATACATCACTGGGAAATTGGCACAGTGTACTGTTCCTGTTATCTAATACACTGTAACTCAGTAAACATCACAGCAGTCCATGGTCAGAGTTTGTTACATTAGCACCTCTGAGTTTAGTACCATATTCGCCTGCCTTTAATTCTTTAGATCTGATTCACTCACTTCATTCATTTGTACCTTTAATCAATAAACATTACACGTCTCCCGTGTGTCCAGCCTTGTGATAGGCCAGGGAATTCAAAAACTGAATAAATATGAACGCTATTGCCTCGAGGAACCCACAGTTTGGGGGGGAAGGTAAATGACAGTATTGAACAGTGTACTAAATGCCACGGTACAGGTGTGTTCCAGGTACTGCGGGAACACAAATGGATGGGTTTTACCTGAGTGAACCTTTGGAATAGGGGACTAGAGAGTGCTAAGGAGCGCTTTTAAAGGAGGTGAGATTTGAACCCAATCTGGAAAGATTTGTACAACCACTTATGAATGAAAACGGTACATAAGAAACAAAGGCAAGGGAGGGCCGGGTGACAGCCATGAAACGATTGTCTTCTAAATCTCTGTTCCAGTGTTGTCAAATTTGACCATGGCTAGTAAACAAGCCATATGCAAATCACATATTCACACTCCCTGCCACTTAAAGTGTATTTTAGATTCAAAATGTTATGAAAAACAAACATTGGGTGATAAAATAAAATCGAGCAAAAACTTTTTAAATGGTGAGAGAATCAGATTTTTTTCCCTTAAATCTGGTTTGAAAATAATATAAAGGTACATATTTAATTTTTTTTCTTACTGAATTTAAGCCTCATAAGTCAAAATACTTTGAAAAAGTAGAATGCATTCTCACCTGGAGGACTTTCCTAATTCTTTTTAGATTGTGTATCAAAAGCAGATTTTTCTCTTTGGAAACACGACCTAACTGTTCATCCAGTTGTATTAACAAATTTTGAAGAAGAATTGTTGCCATGGTTTCATTGTTAGAGGCCGCCTCCCTAAAAACCAAAAGTGTTATTACACAACAGGAAACAACTTAGTAAAATGTCTACATTTTTACCATACTAATTGTAAAGCGATAAATCTATTCCACAGTGATGTTTTTAAAGGTTTTTTAAAATTAAATTGTACACATAAAAAGATGCTCAACATCACTACTCATTAGGAAATTGCAAATCAAAACCTCAATAAGATGCCACTTCGCACACATTAGGATTGCTATTATAAAAACAAAACAAACAAAAAAAGCACAACAGAAAATAAGTGTTGGCAAGGATATGGAGAAATTGGAACCTTTGTGCATTGCTAGTGGGAATGTAAAATGGTACGGCCGCTGTGGAAACTGTATGGCAGCTAATCAAAATATTAAACATAAAGTTACCATACGATGCAGCAATTCCCCTTCTGGGTATATGTCCAAAAGAAGTGAAAGCAGGGACTTGAACAGATATTTGTACACCCATGTTCATAGCAGCTTTATTCATAATAGTCAAAGGGGCGAAGTAACCCAAGTGTCCATCAATGAACAGGTAAGCAAAATGTGATTATATATATATATGCCCCCCACACACATGTACAATGGAACATTGTTCACCCTTAACAAGTAAGGAAATTATGACACATGCTATAACATGGATGAACCTTGAGACATTATTGCTGAGTGAAAAAAGTCAGACACATAAGGGTAAATATTGTGTATTTTACTTACATAGTGTACCTACAGTAGTCAAATTCATAGAGACAGAAAACAGAATGGTGGTTGTCACAGGCTAGGGTTGGAGGAAGGGGGAGATATTGTGTAACAAGTACAGTCATTCCTTGGTATCCATGGGGGACTTAGTTCTAAGACTTCCCTCAGATTACAAACTCCTTAGATGCTCAAGTCCCTAATATAAAATGGTATAGTACTGTACTTGCATATAACCTACACACATACTCCTATATACTTTGAAACACCTCTAGATTACCTATAATACCTAATACAATGTAAATGCTATATAAATAGCTGTTTTACGCTATTGTGTTTATTTGTACTATTTTTTATAGTCATATATTAAAAAATTTTTTTGAATATTTTTCATATGCAGTTGGTTGAATCTGTAGATATGAAACCCGTGAATGTGGAAGGCCAACTGCTTGGGAAGATGAAAAAGTTCTGCAGATGGGTGGTGGTAGTGATCGTGTAACAATGTAAATTTATGCCACTAAACTGTACACCTAAAAAATGGTTAAAATGGTTAATTTCATGATATATATATCTTACCATGATAAGTTAGGTGACTGAAGCAAAAAAAAAAAAAATTAAATGGTACAAGGTGAATAGAACTTTGAAGAATGTGAATTATAGTAGAAAAAATATTTTTTTACATTGAGTCTGTGATAGAGAATTGATATAATCAGAAGATATACTTCTTGGCTTTTTAATACATACAAAATTGTTGGGGTTTTGGCTTACAGAACAAGAAAGCACTAGAACCATTAAGTTTTCATCTACAATGAATGAAACCAGAAAGGACAATAATTCCCCCTTTTTGAGAAGGCTTTCTAAACCCCTGAAGAAGTTCTGCACCTGAAAAAAATGCATCTACTGAGTCAAAAGTGAACCACAGAAAAAATCCACATAGACAGAGCATGAAGCATTTGTGCACCAACTTCTAGGGAAAATATGTTTGATCTTACCAGTCTTGATTCTCAATCCACTGGGCCAGCAGATGTCTAATTTCCATAGGAAAGTTGTCATCATAGAATTGATCTACTTGCTCCAAAAACTTGATTTCTAATTGCTGGACTTGATTCCACTGAGACATGCTATAAAAGAATGGGTAAAATTAGAGTTTTAAAATATTGTTGACTGATAGTTGTGGTACCTGTTTTCTTTGTTTCTTAGAATTCAAACAATGGTGTCCATTAAGTAACTGGAAAAAAATCCTCTTTTTTTTTTTTTAATAGTCACCCAGTTAAAGAAGACAGAAAAGAGAAAATGCTTTCAATCCAAAAATACAGCAATTCCTCCAAGTTTTTCCTAAGTTGTCCCTAATGAAGGGAATAGCTTTTTTCTTCTGCCCCCAAACAACATCCTTCCTTGCTCTAACATAAACTCCTGTTCCGCCTTCTGTGGGAAGCTTTTGCTCCCCGTCCCTAAAGCGCCCCCTGCCCCTGACTGTCGATAGGAATTTGTTTTCTCAACAAGCTCCGTCTCTCTCCCTTGCTCCCTCGACACTATCAGACTTGGAGCAACCTGAAGGCAAATAACACTCTTAACATTTGCTGTACTGTACCTCTTAAGATCCTCTTTAGGCTTCACATGTGAGGAATACCCAATAAAAGCTTCTTTTATATGAAATTGCCCAGTCCTTTTTCTTTATTTCAGATTTGTCTGGCTTCTAGAATCAGCTTTATGTTCCTGACTTCTAGTCTAACTCTGTTTTAGCTTCCTGAAAAATTTCATGTATGAATTTTTACGGGTTCTAGTTCTTTCAGTTCAAAATATTTATGAACTGATACATATTTTTATTTCCCCCTGTGATGATCCACTATGGCTTGGCAAAGCTTTTAAAGTGTACCTTTAATTTGTCTCTGATGTGCATCTGACAGTGGTTAAACCCTCAAGTTACTTAAGGAGGAAGAAACCACACTTGATACATATTTGGCAGCCTGTCATAAAACAAAAGTATGTTTTTCCTCCACATGACCTCACTCTGGCCAATTTAGAAGCTTTAGACATATTTCCTAACTCAGGAAAATTCATATGATGTTGTGTCCTTGAAATCATAGTATTTTACTTATACCAAAGTCAAAATTTTTATTGTTTTGTCAGCAATTATAGGTCAAAGGGAAAAAAAAAAAAACCCTTTTACATGATTATTCACCTTAGTATTTCAACTTATCTTGTAGGTAGGTGCCTCGGTGTTGCTCCCGCGCCTCGCTCAAGCCTCGGTGTTGCTCCCGCGCCTCGCTCAGCCAGTGAGCGGGAGCCGGTCTGTATGTATCTTGTAGGTAGGTTTGTTTCCTTTTGCCTGTAGAACATCATAATAATGAATTTCAAATACATATTCTTCAGATTTCAAATAGAACCATTTTTGAGCATCTTTTCCCTGAGCTCCCAGTAAATATCTAAAATGTATAGAAAGACAATTTTTGCCAACGTTTTGCTAAAGAGAAAGCAAGTGGGGGAAAAATAATGTTTAATTTGCATAGTACTTTACATTTATGAAGACCTTTACACATTGCCATTCTAGGCATATTGTAAGTGCCCAATAAATGCTTGTTAAATGAAGAGTGAGTAGCACTCTTGATATTGTTATGAAAAGGGTAGGTGGATAGTAAGCTTTACTCCAACCTTAAAAATGAAAAAAACCTGAAGACCAAATGGTGAAATGACTCCTGCCGTAGATGCACAGTTCCTAAGGACAGACCTGAGGTCTCCTCATCCAAACCCTGTTGTCTTTCCAGACGCTGGATGTGTATATATTCCACACAAAACTAGAACATTTGTCCTCAAGCTACTATCAACATTGTCCTGCTATATCTCGATCAGTTTATTCTAGTTAATGACAACAGAGAACACGAGCTGAAAAAAGCATTACAATTTTAATTACCGCTATTGTTAACCCCTTGCTATGATTTGCATGCAAATCTGTTTTCTAAGAATTAATCTGTGTTAAAGTTAGATCACTTCTAAGACCTGAGCTTTCCTTCCAGAGAGCTGAACTCAAGGCTGAAAAGGGGAAGAAGAAACCGTATACAGTCCCAGGACATTCTTCCCTATTACAGCCTCTGGAAACGCCTTCAGACATCCTTCAGTACGTTTCTATGCTTTTACTCTCTAAGGGCTAATTCTCCTATCCCAAGAAAACTGTGAACATCCCTTCTGAAAACTGAATGCCTGGCTGTGCCCTTTGCATGCCTGGCCCTAGAAGATTCTCTAAACGGATATTTAGTGGCGCCACATTGGCTCTGAGACCCGTAGCTTGCAAAGGAAACGACCTGCCCTCCAATATCACTCGCACTCATCAAAGCCACAAGCACTGGCGACCCGAGCTGCGGGCTGCTTTCCGAAACCCAGGCAGGCCAGTCTCACGCCAGCCATCACAGCTCCGGGGAAGCCGCCCGAGAAAGTGACGAGGGGCTCACTGCCAGCGCGGCGAGAGGACACGCCTCCGCGCAGCCACGCTCTCCCGCCACCGCCCCGGCACTCCCGGGGGCGCCGGGGTTCCCGGGCCCTCGGGGCACAGGCTCCTCCGAGGGACCTGCGCCGGAGCGCACCTGCGAGTCCTGCAGTCGGCCACTTGTTAGAATCGCCCCTGCTTAGGTTAAAACACAGCCGTCTGCGGAAATAAGCATTTCCCCCTCGGGAGAGGTGTGGTCTGCCCTACTCACCTGGCTCCTCTCAGCCCAGGTCTCAGGGAGTGCTCAAGTCCCAAGTCAGAATCGCCCTTCACAGACCCCAGGACGGAGCCGATGACGACACCGTCAGTAGGGGATTTGCATTTCTCCTCCCACTTGAGGCTTTCCTGTGCGTCAGTGTTTGAGTCTCTGGGACTTTACTTGGGTCGTTTCCCACCCACTCTCTATTCTAGAAATGCTAAAAAGCAGAAACGGGGAGGCTGAAGCCCCTCTGCAGAGCGCCCTCTTCTCTTTTAACCCTCCCAGCCCCTCCTGCACCTGCAGGTGGCCCGAGGACGGCAGAAGACGGTGGGTGGGCGGTGGAGGGAGGGCGCCCTCATTGTACACACTGTCATTTTCTTCAGTGGTTTCCCCAGACAACCCAAGATCTCTGCTCATTTACTTACCTGGAGCTAAATTCCTTGGCTCCCTGTCTTCCTAGTGTCAGACTCCACTCACCCTGGTGAGCCAGCATCTGGCATGGAAGGGGTGGGAAGGATCAAAATGCCAAACTCATTGACCTCACTGTGATCCAGTTACCTGGGGCCAACTCTTGTGTAGGCCACCAGCGCCTGCCCTTACTCTGAAAAGCTCTGCACCTGGTAGCCATGGTGTGTTCTCTTCCCTTTGTGACATGGGCCTATTCTAGAATCACAGAGCTAGAGGGAGCCTTGGTCCCATCTCATTCTAAATCCTCTTTCATATCTCAAGAGACTGAGGCCCAGAGAGGTGACCAAAGTTACTCACTGAGCCCAGATAAGAGCTCAGTTGTCTCCACTCCCCCCTCAGTGGTCTTTGATCTCATCTCCTTGGAGCTAGATGTTAACCCCTTGGAACCTAGTAAGAGTTCTAGAAATGTTCAGTAAGATAAAGAAAGACAGATGGACTGAAAGGTAGAAAGCATGACTCATGGTGATTCCACACATGCCTAGAGCAATAAGTATAGCAAGATAAAAGGCTTGCACCACCACTTGCCTGACCCACCATCTCACAAGTACGCCCTCTGGAGTCTCCTCCTCTCCCAGGTGACATTGTGATCCTGTGCTTACATTTATCATCCTTCCCTATCTTCTCCCCACACCCAAATAAATTAATCACCCCGAAGTCACTCTTTCTATATTACTGTGATTTACTGGTCAGGCAGGCCTGGTCCTGGCAGTTTGCCCACTAGGCAGTTTCCAGAAGCTGCTCTGTCACCCCATGAAGAAAGTGTGCCTAATTCAGGCTACTCCATACACTACTAGGCAAAGTCTGGTTTTCTTTTGGGGAAGCAGTCATGGCCTATAGGAAAAAGTCCAAATTCTTGGCACTCAAAGTTCTGTATAGTTTTGCCCCAACCTATCCAAGAAGGTTTTCCCCACTACAGGAGCCCACAAAACGACCCAGACCAGTCTCCTCTGCTGCCTAGATGACCTCTCATACTGTACTGTTGATGCTGCCTTGGCCTGGAATTTCCTCCCCCAACTTGTCTACTTATTGAAATCCTATAGTTCTCGATGAAGACTTCACTGATGACCCAAATCTATAGCAACTTTTCCTGCTCTGAATTCTTTTCACAATTTCTGTCTAAACCAGGGCTGTCCATGAGAAATAAAACGCAAGCCATAAATGTAATTTAAAATGTTCTAATAGCCACGTGAAAAAAAGAGCAGGTGAAATGAATTTTAATATTATAAATACAACATATACAGAATATTAACATTTTAGTATATAACCAGTATAAAATTATTAATGAGATACTTTGTATTTCTTATTTCACACTAAATCTCTGAAGTCTGGTATGTATTTAGCACTTACGAGGCATCTCAATTAGGACTAGCCACTTTTCAAGTGCTGAATAGCCACATGTGGCTAGTGGTACCATATTGGACAGTGCAGGTTTAGACCACTCATTTAGCACTTTTCATTTCCTGCCTTAGTGTTAGTCATGCTGGCATGCCCTTGTCATCATAATATTCAACTGTTGAATGCCTGTTGTACAAAGCAGAGGGTTTGTTCTCTTCCTCTTTTTTAGGGCCTCACTTTGGGACTCTCCCAGCTGTTCTCATACTCTTTAGTCTCAGGACACCTTTATACTCCTAAAAATTGTTGACAACCCTAAAGAATTTTTTGTGTATTACTGTTCTGCATGAAATTTTTATTTACTGCATTAAAACTTAAACCTGAGAAAAAATTAAAATATTTATTCACTTAAAATTACAGTAATAAGCCCATCATGTGTTAAAATAAACATGTTTTATGAAAAACAAGTACATCTTCCAGTACAAAAAATTAATGAGAAGAGTGGCATTAATTTACATTTAAAGAAAAGTCTTTAATGTCTGGCTTGAGAGAAGATAGCTGGATTCTCATACTTCTGCATTTAATCTATTGCAAAATATTATTTTGGTTCGACTATTTGAAGAAAATCTGGACTCATACAGCTATGTAGCTGGAAAAGAGGAGTATTATAATGGCCTTTTCAGATAATACTGTTATTAGTCTTTGATACCAGACCAGAACTCAACAAGTGGTAGTTTCTCAAGGGCTAGTTGCATCGTGAAATCTGAAACTTTACCAATAAACTTTATGTATACTGTTACATTAAAATTCATTGATGTATCTTTTATTTTGAATAGAGCTTTTACCCACACATGATTTTGTAATATCACACAGTGGTTATTTAGAAAATATTAGTCCACCGAATTACGCAGACTTTCTAAATGCTAACACATTTCATCAGACAATATCAAAAATTCACATCACGGGCCGGCCTGGTGGCGCACTGGAAAGTGCGCTGCTTGGGAGCGTAGTGGCACTCCCGCCGAGGGTTTGGATCCCATGTGGAGACTGGTTCCTGCTCACTGGCTGAGCGTGGTGCGGTGGCGCACTGGAAAGTGTGCTGCTTGGGAGCGTAGTGGCACTCCCGCCGAGGGTTTGGATCCCATGTGGAGACCGGTTCCTGCTCACTGGCTGAGCGTGGTGCGGGCGTGACACCGAGGGTTGCGATTCCGTTGCCGGTCAGTAAAAAAAAAGACAAAAAGGAAAAAAAAAAATTCACATCAGGTACTATCACCACTGGCCGCATCAGAAAAGCATTATAAGTATTGAGAAGCTGTGAAGCTCATGGTGATTGACACAAGTTCTCCCAATTCTAATTTTTGCTTGAATGCTCCAATTTTATTATCGGCAAAGATATTGCCAGTTGTTTTCCTCGAATTGACAGTCTCACTTTGGCAACTCAGTCAATCACACAAGTGCTCTTCTGTGGGAGGACCATCATACTTTAATATGAGTACTTCCCATTATGTCAAACAGAATATTTAAAAGACATGTACTTAAGGTCTGAGATTTAATAAAATTAATAATTTCAGCTGCTTCATCATGAAATTTCCTGAGTCAAATGGCATTTTAAAAATTTTATTTTAAGTGTGTGGTGGTGAAGAATACAATGACTACTGGTATAATTTGGCACTGTCTTGCTTCATGGCAATGCACCAACAGTTTCACTCACCATTGCTTTGATACCATTGGTGCAGATGTCAACAGACTAAAAAGGCAAAACTATATTTGTGTTATTACAAGAATTCTTTAACCTTGCAGACCCCCTGAAAAGATCTTGAGAACTACCCCAGGGATCTACAGATAACACTTAGAGAACCTCTGCTCTATTTGCCACATCCTATCCGCTGTAAACAGTTTACCCAGAGGTGTATAGCACGAGGGAATCTCCACCCAAATGAACACCTTTCTTGGTTAAAGTGTGTGCCTTGAACCTCTGTCTCCTTTCCTATGTCATGAACTGAGCCAGACATCTAACAAAGGACATCTCTATGTCCACTTTGCTTCTCTTTCTTAGCATCGAGTCTCAATAGCCGGGCCCTCAGTTTCTCAGCCCTAACACAGGCCCTGCTCTCACTAGTCCCTCAGAGCCAAACAAAGAAAAAGAAGAAAAATCCAAAGTGAAATAGACAAATGTTAAAATGAAATTCCTGTGAAGTTTCTCAAGTCAAAGCCCCCACAGATTCCTCTTTCCCCTATAAAATGTCCCCCATCTGTCCTGGTTATGAGCCCTTCACCTCATGTTTTGTTGCCTCATCTTAAGAGGGGGATCCCAGATTAGAGCCTTTCAAAAAAGTAGATTCTAGTTCTGGTGTGCCAATTTCTAGCAGTGTAAATTCGGATAAGTTACCTGATCTCACTGAGCCCCATACTCCCTGTCTATAAAAATGGGGCTAATCCCAGATTAGAGCCTTTCAAAAAAGTAGATTCTAGTTCTGGTGTGCCAATTTCTAGCAGTGAAAATTCGGATAAGTTACCTGATCTCACTGAGCCCCATACTCCCTGTCTATAAAAATGGGGCTATTATATCCCACATGAAATTGCTGGGAAGATTCAAAGATTTGATGTAAGAGATGAGATCGTGGAAAATGCCTAATCAGTAGCAGCTGTTAGTAACAGAATAACAATCTAGTTGTGTGAGGAACATTGAAGGTCACTAGGTTAACCCTCCGCTTTCCCTTCTCCCCTCGTACATACAGATGACACAGGGAGATAAACAGGTAGGCATGTTTACACCTGTTAACAGGAGACAGAGTGGATTCAGAGTCATTTCTTCTGACTGTGCTTTTCCCACTATGCCAAGTAAAGCTGCTTATGCTGGAGGCAGAGAGGAAGAGAGGGGACTACACTCTTGCTGCTATAAGAAAAGGAAGTCAGCTCCACCTTCTCCCAATTCTAGTACAAAGAATATAAACATTTCTTTGTTTTCACTTTTGTGGTAGAACCTTACTTCTCCCTTTCCAGCTTCCTCGCTTAGTATCCCAAGGAAGCTGGGGTGAGTTGGAGTTGGGTGCTGGACAGACAGAATGGGGGGTACACACAGAAAGATATGTTGAAATCTGTGGGAGCATATGCTAGTGCCACATGAGTGGTACAGCAAGGACTATTGGGACAGGACAGCCTGGTGTGGGTCTTACTGGCTCATCGTGTGTGGGTCTCTCAAGTGTCATCAGAACAGGGACAATATCTTGTACCAAGGGTTTAGTAAGCTTCTTAAGGTAGCTGTCTTAACGTTCTGTTCCAAATAACTGTACTCCCTCTACTGACACCTCAGAAACATTGCAATTTACAAATCACAGCCTTGGTTCAAGTAATAGTAGCACTCAATTGGCTCTCACTACACGCCAGACATGCTGCTGAGAACTTCATATGCATTGTTTTACTTAATCCTCACAGCACTCTGTAATAATAATATCATTATTATCTCCGATTGGCAAAGATAAGGAGACGGAGGCTTAGTGAGGTTTAGAGAGTCTAATCAGATTCAGGATTCAAACTCAGGACTGTCTGACCCCAGTAACAACACTCTCTACTATTCTGTGATACAAAAAATCTTATCTGCTCTCATGAGAAAAGCAATAAATTGCTCAGAGATCTATAGAAGAAGTAAGTTTAATGATTTAAACATAAATCCCAAAATAGTCTCATTGCATAGTGTATTGGTTAGAGATGATGCATATACCCTGATTCTCCAGCTTTCCCGTGGGCACACGGACAGTTAGCCATGCATTTAAAAGTCCCCAACATTTAGAGTTCCAAAACATTTAGCAAGTTACCCGGTTTTATAGCATCTGTTTGTACTGTTCCACAAGGTGACTGTTTCTGCTGCACCACAAACTAGAAAATGAGGTTTGACAGTAGGTTATGATATTTGAATTTAAACTGTTCCCCTCCAAAATTCTGCTGGTTGATGAGAAAGCCCTTAACCACCTAAATGTATTTTATGATGTTGTTCATATGCTGGTGTCTCTCAGAACTGAATATTCAGAGGGTCAGGACTAAATGCTATTTTTCTTCATGTTCCAGCATCCAGCTCAGTGCCTGACATACAGCAGATATTTAAGAAGTGTTTACTGAAGAGATGGACGTGCTGATGAAGAGCTCTGTTGCCAGAGTCTGTCTTCCCTGGGAAGGTCTTTCTTGTGACTTGCCTTGTCTGGGCCCTTCATCCCCCCAAGGCTGTCACTACCCTTGATAATTATAAGAATATCTTACATTTATAAGTTTCTAAATAGTTACACAAAGTTGATAGAATGATTAAATGTACATCAACTGTATCCAAACATCAAGTTGAGGAAAGTAGAGGAGATTCCAATCTCTCTCTCAGATATTTTAGGGAGAAAACTATCTTTGCTTAGGAAAATACCTTGGTTAAGCAGCTTGGAATGGTAGGAAAAAGTGAAAAAGACAGCTAAAGAACTCCATTTAAAGATATAAATAGAAATTTGCAGAATGGACCAGATAGGAGAGAAAAGGAGAAAGGAAGGGAAAGAGGAAAATACAAAAGGAGTTGGAGAGGAGGAGATAAGAGGAGACAGAGAGAAAAACATGGTACAAAACTTGCAATAAAAGTGGGGTCAGTGAAAAATTTCTTGTGGAGAAGTCAAGGAACCCATGTCTAATGATCCATATCAGGTTATTTTTTTCTACATTATATACCCCCTCCATCTCCCCGGTTTCATGAATGATCAGTATGGTTTTTGTTATGGTGGTATGGAAGGAAATAAAAGGAAAGAACATTAAAAAGAAATGTGGTATATCTTGTCACTTATTTAGGTGTTTTTTAAATTTCTTTCATCAGTGTTTTGTATACAAATCCTACACATATTTTGTACATATTTCCAGATTTAATTTGCTATTATTTTAAAAGAATTTTGGCATTTATTTTCATGGGAGATATTGGCCTGTAATCTTCTTTTCTGGTAATGCCTGTTATTGACTTTGTCATTGGGGTAATAATGCTGGTCTCAGAATAAGTTGGGAAGTATTTCCTCTTCTTCAATTTTCTGGAAGAGATTGTGTAGATTCACTATTATTTCTTCCTTAAATATTTGAAAGAACTCACCAGTGAAATCATTTCTGCCCAGACTTTTCTTAATGGGAAATTTTAAAAGTAAAAATTCAATTTCTTTATTAGATATAAGACTATTTAGGTTACCTATTTTCTTTTGAGTAAACTTAGATAATTTATGTCTTTCAAAGAATTTAACCATTTATCTAAGCTGTTGTTATAGGCATAAAGTTGTTAACAGTATTCCCTTTTTATTCTTTTAATGTCTGTAAAATCTGTGATAATGTCACCTCTTTCAGTTCTGATATTGGTGATTTGTGTCTTTTCTCTTTTTTCTCAGGACAGTATGGTTAGAAATTTATCAATTGTATTGATTTTCTCCAAGAACAAACTTTTGGTTTTATTAATTTTCTGTATTATTTTTCTCTCTTCTATTTCATTGATTTCTGCTCTTGCCTTTATTTCCTTTCTTCTGTTTCCTTTTGTTTCAATTTGCTTTCCTTTCTCATGTTTCTTAAGATGGAGGCTTAGGTCATTGATTGGAACTTTTCTTCTTTCCTAATATAAATGTGTATATATTTCCCCTTTTCCACTGCGTTAAGCTACAACCCACAAATTTTGATATATTTTATTTTAATTTTCATTCACACTGTTCCAAATACTTTCTAATTTCCCTTGTGATTCCTTCTTTGACTTGTGGGGTTTGGGGTTTTTTTTGAAGTGTATTATTATTTAATTCCTAAGTGTTTGGGGATTTTCTAGATATTTTTCTCATCCATTTTTAACTCAAATCCATCGTGATTACATAATATACTTTTTATTATTTGAATTATTTCAAATTTATTGAGTCTTATTTTATGGCACAGAAAATGGTCTATCTTGGCCAATATTTAGGATGCACTTAAAAGAATGTGTTCTCTGCTGATGTTGGGTGGAGTGTTCTATCAATATCAATTAGGTCAAGTTGGTCGATAGTATTGTTTAAGTCTTCCTGATTTACTGTCTACTTATTCAACCAGTTATCAGAGGAATATTGAAATCCTTAGCAATAATTCTGGATTTGTCTATTTCTCCTTCCAGTTCTGTCACTTTTTGTCACTTCTTGTTTCATGTATGTTGAAGCTCTTCTATTAGATATATAAACATTTAGGATTGTTTGCTCCTCTTGATGATTTCCCCCTTTATCATTATGAAATGACTCTAAACATCCCTGATAATGTTTTTTTTTACCTTTATGTCTACTCTGTCTTATATTTATATAGCCACTACAGCTTTCTTTGATTAGATTCATTTTTTGAACCTTTTACTTATTTTTTTTTATTTTTTAAGTGAGTTTCTTGTAGGTAGTATATAATTGAGTCTTGCTTTTTTAAATCCAATTTGACCATTTCTGCCTTCTCTATATCTTTTGAGCTTTCTCCACTCTAGCTATTGAGAATTTAAAGTATGCCCAGCCTTGTGTGAACTCCAGAAATTGTTCCATTTACTCCTTTCTAGTGGTTCCCACCACCTCCCATCTTTGGGTAGTTCCTTCACACACATGTGCACAGTACTCAGCTGAAGAATCAAGAGTAGGCCTCTGCAGTCTCCTTTCTGGTACTCTGCCTCGGGAATTCTAGCCAGCTTGCCCCCCTCTCGCCCCAAACTCTCAACTCTGTCTCCTCACCTCTGGGAGATTGCCAGGCTCTGAGTTCCATCTTTCTGTGCTGAAGCTTGGAAACTTTCTCCAGAAAGTAAGCTGGGGTAATCATACAGACTGCCTCGTTTGTTGACCTTCTCTCAGGGATCATTCTCTTGCACTACCTCTTGCCGATGTCTGAAAACCATTGTTTCACGGGTTTTTGTTTGTTTGTTTGTTTGTTTGTTTAGTTCTGTAAGATGAGAGGGTAACTCCACCCCTGGAAGGGATGCCAGATTTAGCAAAACAAAACAAAATAAAACAAGGCTACCAGTTAAATTTGAATGTCAGAACAACAATGAGTAATTTTTTAGTATGTGTATGACCCATATCTATAGTATAAGTATGTCTGAAATTCAAACTTAAGTGGGCTTCCTGGATTTTATCTGGCAACCCTAATCCCTGTTAATTCATTATATCCAAAAGCAGAAGTCTCCAGAGACTGTTATAGGTGCTGGAGCTATATACTTGTTCTGAAATCCATTCAATTCAGTATGAAATATTTGCTGGGCTCCTACCTTATGCTCATCGCAATGAGAATGATTTGGGGTTGATGTCAGAGAAGACAAAATAAGCATACGAAACTAATAAGTGCTCAGTTGCACAACAATGCTGAGCATAAATGCCACAGGAATTCAGAAGCATGACCAAAATGAGCTGAAGTAGTCAGAAAAAGCTGGGAGGTAAGGTTAACAACAGCAACAAAAAAAGTGAAGGAGGAAAGAACCGTATGCGGGTAGGGGGAAGGACACTAAGGTAGGACTGATTGGCATCCTTCTGGACAGTGGGAAAAATAACCCAAGCAAAATGTGCTATGGAGAGTCATTAGAAGCAAGGTTAGTTGGTACCAGGGTCTCTGAGAATAGTTGAGCATAAATGCCACAGGAATTCAGAAGCATGACCAAAATGAGCTGAAGTAGTCAGAAAAAACTGGGAGGTAAGGTTAACAACAGCAACAAAAAAAGTGAAGGAGGAAAGAACTGTATGCGGGTAGGGGTAAGGACACTAAGGTAGGACTGATTGGCATCCTTCTAGACAGTGGGAAAAATAACCCAAGCAAATGTGCTATGGAGAGTCATTAGAAGCAAGGTTAGTTGGTACCAGGGTCTCTGAGAATAGTTGTTTAGCTTGTCCACTGTGCAAGGGTGACTGGTTGAGAGGGATGAGTGAGGGTGGAAATCCAAACTGTGCTTCAACTCCCAAGATATGAGCCCTGGTGCATGGCTACATCTAATAGAAGGAAGCATTTTTTTCTAATGCTAAGGTGCCTTGTGGCACATCTGAGGTCCTGGGTAGGAGCTTCAGGATCTGCCTTCTGAGTAATCACCATCTGATTACTTCTGTAACTCTGACCCAGATTCTTCAGTACTAGAGTCATTACAGAGAGAGGCGGGTGGACATGTCAAGAAGGTACAGCATATCTGAGCCATGGGAATTTCCGTACTGGGCTATCATGGAAAAGAGAGTGAGGACAGGATGAAATTTGGTTTTATGTTTGGAAGGGAGCAAAGTAGGTGAAGTGAGATGGAGCTGATAGGGCTTCAGATGAGTAGTTTGATAAAACTCCTCCAAAGCTCCACACCAGCACCCATGGTCTGAATATGAACAGAAAGTCATCCAAAGAGGAGTGGCCTGTACATCAAGTGCTGTGAACTCAAGGGCCTCCTGGGGCAGGCAGATAATGGGGCCTCTGGGGACTCTTTCCACAATTACAACCTATGCGTTTTTAAAGAAAAATCACCTGAATTTCAATTGCTAGCGTAATTCAAATAATTTACACACACACACACACACACGCACACACACACACGCGACAAAACACAGTGTAGACCTACACTGTTCTAACTAAGTAATACAGATTTGTAGGTATGAATGCTGGCAATTTTCCTTCAAACTTACACACACACACACACACACACACACACACACACGCGACAAAACACAACCTACACTGTTCTAACTAAGTAATACAGATTTGTAGGTATGAATGCTGGCAATTTTCCTTCTCTGATCTAAAGTCATACTTCCCAGCCTGAATCGTCCTATACACTATTTCTATTATCTGCTGGGGGTCTCCAAAAAATGGGAGGAAAAGGGAAGAGGGAGGAAGAGGAGACCTAAGCCCTTTGTAGCAAGATGGGTGAATGCAAATATTTAGGAGGACACAAACTGAAACAGCTATTTTCTCCCCTCTTAAAACTCATCAGTTTGACCTTTTTAAAAGAATGAGGCAACTGATGCATTCTTAACTGGCTGGAGCAATAGTTTCATGTTTAGTTTTATCACCAGATTTTCAGACCAGAATCCTTATCTGGAGACATTGAGGGTTGTTGTGACATATATTTACAGAAAAAGGCTTTATCTGGTCATCGCTGGCTTGGAATTCCTTGGTTCCAGCAAAAAGAAAATCCCCAAAGAAAATATCCACCTGGAACAAATGCCCAAATTGTGGAAAATATGTCATTAGAAGAATGCAGCTTTCTTTCTTCCATATGTAGAAATGACCAATGACCATGCAGTCCAAAAACAAACTGAAGTCTGTAGCTCCATTGGGTGTAAAAATAATAAACTCACTCTTAAAAGTGAAGGATTGATATCTTCCCTCCCTTGAGAATTGTTTGACTTAGAGTCAAATCATCACCGATGAGCTGGAATAAACACATCTTTTATTTTTGGCTACTGACTCTTTTGATCTTGCTGTGCAACTACCAAGTTCTTAGTTTTATGCTAGATTAGAGCAATGAAGAATAGTCTTACACACAATCAAAGAACACAGTTTCAAATGGAAAAGTGCTGTTTTAAGGGGTCAGTCATTACATAAATTGTTGATGTTGGTCAAGTTGCAGATAAGAATTTCTTTTCCTTAGCCAATTCTGAAGGCTAGATTGTTGAACAGGCAGCAGAGGGCACTATTCTCACATGGAAACCAACTCGCAGAACACCTGAAAATGGAGGCTTCTTGAGCTTATCTGCAAGAGTTCCTTTCACATTCAAACAAGAAGGGTATTATTCTCTAGCCTTTTGTCATCTGTGATTGTTTAATGGCTTGTCCCTGAGACATCACAGGGTTTACAGAATTAATAAAGTAGACCCCATCAACTTGCTCTATGGTTATGGCAAGTATATTGGTTGTACTTTACACTGGGATGATGTAGGGGGAAGGAGAGGGCATATGAACAATAATACATCAAAGTATTGTGAGAATTTATTCTTGGCTTTGTTTAACCTGAACAATTGAGAAGTGACATTGGTCGGATTCATACTCAGGAGAGACCTAAGCCAGGTGTTAGTTAATTTAGATAAAAGCTTTGTCTCTTGGGTATTTAGGTCTGTCGAGCTTACAGAGTGGTGACGCCAAAAGATGGTTCAGGGTCTCTTGCCTCTCCACACTATCCACCATACCACCCCCTCAAAGAATATATCATCTAAGTAAAGGCAATTCCTCTGGCTATCCCTTCCAAATAAGTTGTCATTTTTAAGTCCTTTCGTTGTGGAAATTCTAGAGTCACTACCGTTGGTTGGTTGGCTGGTTGGCTGGTTTTTCTAGTGTACTTTCTCCAGTAATCCAATTCACTTCCAATACAAAAGCATGGCCTCTACACTTACTTTCTCATTGATCCAAGAGATAAGGAAAGTCCACAAAGAAATCACAAGGGCAGTAGTCAACTTTATCAAGTATTGGTAGGTATATAAAAGATTAATTAATCAAAATCAAGGATGCTAAGACCTGAGATAACGTACCAAAAAGGGATCTATTCAGGATCCCTTTTAGCCTGCAGATTCTCTCTACAAGGGTGGAGAAGCTTGTCATGTGTGGCCCTATCAGAAGCAGCCAGTTAATCAGCTGTGACATGAAACTTTTTTTTTTTTCCTTTTTGTCTTTTTTCCTGACTGGCAACGGGATCGCAACCCTCGGTGTCGCGCCCGCACCGCGCTCAACCAGCAAGCGGACCGGTCTCTATATGGGATCCAACGCTCAGCGGGAGCGCTGCTGCACTCCCAAGCGCCGCACTCTACCGAGTGCGCCACCGGGCTGGCCCTGTGACATGAAACTTTAACATAACTGACCGCATAGTGGTAACTTGTCCTGTAAGTGCTTTATCCTCTTGCTTACACTCTACAATACTGCCCTATTGTAAACAAGATGTCTGGCTTAACCGGGATATCCTATAAAAATATTTAAACTAAATATTAGGGGAAGGCTGTATTCCCTGTTTTTGCATTTCTAACTCCCTGTACCATTCTCAGAGAATTTCACTGGCTGTTGCTTAATAATTATAATAATGGATTACATACAGAGGCTGGCAAAGGGCAAGAAATGATTAGATCATTCAGTGAACTGGTCTTTCCAACAAAGGGCAGATTCTCCAGATTGAGAGAATTAACACTTCATTTAAGGCAAATGGCCAAGTAGCAAGAACTACACTGACTTGTTGTCTTCTCTAGCAATACTGACAGAGCTCCAAATCTGTTTTAGTTGGCTGCTCTCATGCCCTACTTAATGCCCTTAAACACGAGCTTTCAACAGTGCTGCTCTTTTCTTTGGAGATAACCAGCGGAGTAAATGCTTTCTGGTGGAAGGCAATTACCTCTTGCAAATGATGCCTGTGTAAAACTCAAGGTCAGGTTACTATTGAGAACACCTTGACAACACAAGGGAAAATGTCCTAGAGAGTCCTCTTGTGCGGAGTCTTTCACCTTTGCTGTTTACTGTATTATGTAAACTCTGCCTCAGAAAGGGATATAGTTTCAGGCCTATTTATTCACCTAATTGGATTTATTCAATAACACAGCTGAAACACTTAGTTTCTCACCTTTAGGTTTTGGTCTTTATAATAACTAAAGGGTCTACCTTATTCCTGGATATATTTTCTTCTTACATTCAAATTATGGCTAATTCAGATTCTCAAAGTGGACTTTATATTATCTGGGGGCGTAAGACTAGAACTATCCAGAATGGCTGTCAGATTTCCACTTCATTTGGGGCTTTGTTGTCAAGAACACAGAGGTCTCAGTCCAGCAGCACTTTATTCCTTATAGTGACCCATGCTTGTGGACTTAGGGTGGGACCCTCTATGGCCCATCAGGGTACTCAATCTCTTTGACTCTCTCTTTGGAACTGTGGGTGGTAAGGACCATGTAAGCCTGGAGCTTTCAGTGGCCTTTTCCCTGTCTATGGAAGATGTTATTCAGCAAGGCCAACCTAACAAATGAATTCTTTCTTCTTAAGCAACTTGGAGTTGAGTTTCTTTCACAAGCAGCCAGGTACAGCCTGATTGATAACAGTATAAAATAGTACCACACTATGGATTTGAGATAAGGACAGAGAGCCCCAGAAAGACAGCAAGAGACTGACAATAGATTGTTTATAAAGAAGCTGTATTCAGACTTACACGGAGTATGACTTACTTCACAGACAACTTGCTGAATTGGTTGAAGTTTTTGCAGAATTACATCTGTTATTCTTTAACATTTCATGGAGGACTGAGAAAGTGCCAGCACACTGGGAAAAGAGCCAACATAAAATGGTTGTGTAATAAAAGGGAAGAAGGTTTAGTTCTGAAAATTAAAGACCTGTAGGCTCAACTTTTATGGCACGGGGAAAATTGCTACGGTGAATAAATAATGTGAATAGAATAAGATATGACTTTACACGAACGACATTTTCCCCCAGACCAATCTAATATTTTAGTCTATTGACAAAGGATAGGTAAATTATACCTGTGGATCAGAGCTGGGACCATACGTATCTGGAAGAACAAGGTACACATCCAAGCCCAAAAAACCATGGCAAGACAGAAGTCTCAATGTAGAAGAAAGGGAGGTAAAGATCAGAGCTGGGGATGTGTCTGGAACTAGGAGTCTAAAGCCTAGGAAATTAAGATTATGGAAAATGTTATGGCATTTTTTTGTCCCTTGAAAAACTGAGTTTCCAAGCATAGGCCTATGAAGATTGTTTAATTCCTCTGAGACATGGTGCCACCATTCACAGAGCTGTCATTAAATGAATGCTTTGAACAGTATCATTTCTTCACTTTTCATTGATTCATCAAATACTTATTAAATGTCTTATTTTTTCAAGGTAACTTACTGGGAATAAAGAAATAAAAAGGACGGACAGTTGGTTAGGTATATCCTCAATGAAAATAGCATGATACGATCAATACTGCTTTTTCTACATAAAAATTATAAAAGAGTAACAGTTAAGATGTGACTAAGTCCTGATTACCCTTTTCCATTACTTTGAAGCTTTGGTATAAACTAGGGCAAAAATTCAGAGAAAATTTAATGTCTCCAAACAGCCTTTTTAATCATGACTTGCCTTCTTCTTTTTGCCTTTTTAAAACTTACCATTTAAAGTATTATTTCAGCCTTGATTGATGATCCCAGATTTCCTAAAGTACTTTTTTTACTTACCCCTTTTACAGTTTCAATATATTGCTGCTAACCGGTGCCCTGCTCTTACCAACTAAAAGTATTATCTTTTATCTGCAACTTTGCTTTTGTCACAGTCAGAGTAAAACAAATATAAAACAAAACTTACGGAGAAAAGATTATTTCAGTCTTTTTATTGTTCACTTCTATTTTCACCTTCCCTATAAATCAGTAAAATGTTATTCTTGAAAGCATGTTTCTACATCACTCCCACTGTCTGTGGCTTTCCATTATCGTATATGTTATTTTGCAAAATAACTCATTAAGTAAGTTTTATTTGAAGATCTCTGACAAGCTTTCATATCTTAAATGAACTCTTGCTTTTCACTTATGAAGTTAATGTAAAACATCCAATTTGAATACATTTTAAGCAGTTACTAAATAATTTCCTGACAGCTATATACAGGTGCCTGCTCGATGAGTCAGTGGGTGGTTTATTTACTCATCTACACTTTCTGTAAGTGATGAGATAACAACATTGAACAATGAGCCCTAGTAGGTTAAAACAAGGCAAGAAACCAACTGGTGCAAGATATGTCCCTGCCATCAAATTCTATCCCAATTGTTGCAGGAGGCAAATCATAATACACATAAATGCTCAGTACAAGGTAATTTATGATTCACATTAGGTGATTTGAACAAACTCAGAAAGACTGAGTGGAGAAGATGGAACCTAAAGCGTGGTTAGGATTTTGGATAAGGACTGAAAGAAGATATTATAAGTGAAGAGAAAGATGTGAGCAAAAGACTGAATAGGGAGGAAAACACAACATTTATTCAAGGAAGGTCAAACAGAGCATATTGGCAGGAGCAGAAACTTCCTACTGGCAGGTAGTAGTGGACAAGGCTGTGGAGTAGTGAAAGTGCCATAGTGTTTTGAATGGCAGGTGCACACGTATGGTGTATTTCTATGGCCCAATTGGCCCCTTCTTCCACCTTCATTCTCAGCCTCTCAAATCCATCCCCAAACTGCTCCCAAAGAGATCCCCCTAGAAGATAAAATTAACATATAACTCTTCAGTTAAAGATTTCTTAGTTGGATCTCAGTGGATTTTAGAGGGTGTGGGTCCCTAAGTCCACTCAGATATAGGTGTCTATAAAACTATTCACAATCAAAAACCAAGACACAGTTTCCCTCTGGCTGAGCTTTGCCTAGTGGATCACCGGTGGCCCTGTGTAGCCTTGTAGGGAGCTGGGTAGATAAGACTGCTCTTTGGCTCAAGCAACTGTGACCGACAGAGGTGGAAAGACAGCACCTGGCAACCCATTATACTATAGCAAATAGGCTGAGAGATCTTTGGGGACTAATTGAATTCGTGGGAATTTGATATCACATTATATTATATTATTTGAGCTCACTGAACTCAAACTTTCACATAACTGTCAAATTCACATTGTAAATGCATTTAATTCCAGCAAAACAGCATCTATTATATTAAATTTGTATTCTTAACTTTAATTTTATAAACTATATTTTCATTTTAATTTAAAAAATTGGTGTCGTATATGGTGGAAAGTAGGGAAATATATATTTATATGTAGGGGGCATTATCTCATTTAGCCTTAAAATCATCTCTGCAAGATAGTTATTACTTACATTATCCCCATATTATAAATGAGGAGACTTGAGGATCAGAGGGTTCAAGTAAATTATGCAAGGTCAAACAGCAACTAAGCGGCAAATTTGATATTTTAATCCCATTCTGTTTGATGCCATTTCCTCTGTACATGCAGATTCAAAAGTCATCTTCAGAGACATCAAAGTAGAATTTATGAATGACTGTTCTAAGATACGTGATGCCTGTAAAGAATACATGAAACTATAATTTATAAAGAAACAAAATTTATTTCTTATAGTTCTGGAGGCTGGAAAGTCCAAGGTCAAGGGTCCACATCTTGTTAGGGTCTCCTTACTGGTGCGGACTCTCTGCAGAGTCCGGAGGCAGCTCAGGGCATCACATGGTGAGCAGGCTGAGTGTGCTCACTCAGGTCTCTCTTCTTCTTATAAAGCCACCAGTTTCACTCCCATGATAACCAATTAATCCATTCATGAGGACAAAGCCTTCATGACCCAGTCACCTCTCAAAGGCTCCACATCTCAATCCTGGCACACTGGGGATTCATTTCAACATGAGTTTTGGAAGGGACATTCAAACTATAGCATGCTGCCCCTGGCCCCCAAAACTCATGTCTTTCTCACATACAAATACATTTATTCCATCTCCATAGCCCCAAAGTCTTAACTCAAAAGTTCGAAGTCCAAAGTCTCATCTATGAGACTGTGAAATCAAAATGAGTTATCTACTTACCAGATACAATAGTCGTACAGACACAGGGTACATATTCCCATTCCAAAAAGGAGGGATATGCCAAAAGAAAGAAGTAAATGGCCCCAAGCAAATCCAAAACCCAGCAGGGAAGACACTAAATCTTAAAGCTGGAAAATAATCTCCCTTGACTCCATGTCTGGAATCCTGTGCACACTGGTGTGGAGGTTAGGCTTTGCTGGGCTCAGCCCATGCAACAGTTCTCCCAGGCTGGTGTTGCATGCTGGTAGCTCTACAGTTCTGGGGTCTTGTTTGTGGCCCCACTCCCATAGCTCTACCAGAGATTGCCTTTGTGAGGATTCTCTGCAGCAGCTCCAACCTCACATTTCCACTTGGTATTGCCCTAGTAAGTGCTCTCTGCAGTAGCTCTGTCCCTATGACAAGTCTCTGCCTGTGCCCACAAGCTGTTTGATACATCCTTTGAAATCTTAGTGGAAACTGCCATGCCTCTGTAGCTCTTGCATTCTGTGGGCCTTCAGAATTAATGCCACATGGACCTCTTCAAAGTTTATTTCTTGTGCCATCCAGAGAAGCAGATTGAACTGCACATGGGGCTAATTGAGCCACAGCTGGGGTGGCTGAAGAGTGCTGCACTAGAATTCAGGAAACAGGAACCTGACGACACCCTGGGCAATGAGCTCATGGAGGGTGCCCTGAGCCCATGCCTGGGAAGTATTCGGCCCTCTTAGACTTCTGAGCCTTTGATGGGAAGGGCAGACTTGAAGATCTTTGAAATGCCTCTGGGGTCTTTCTTCCATTCTCTTGATGATCCTTTCTCTCTGTACTAATCTCCTTAGCAAAGAGTCATTGGGCCACACCCTTATTTTCCTCTGCTGAAAATGCTCTTTAATTCTCTATCAGTCTGAGACTTTTCCAAATCTTTTCTCTTTGCTTCCCTTTTGATTGTAAATTCTGTCTTTAAGTCACTTTTCCTTTTGCAGCATAGTGTAAGTGGTTTAAAGTAGCCATGCAGCAGCTGAATGCTTTGCTGCTTAGATATTTCTTCTGCCAAATATTCTAATTCCTTGCTTTTAAGTTCTGCATTACATAAAACCCATGGGTATAGACACAATCCAGCCAAGTTCTTTGCCAGTTTATAACAAGTATGGCCTTTACTCCAGATTCCAATACCTTGTTCTTCAGTTCCATCTGAAACCTTATCAGAATGACCTTTACTGTCCATGTTTCTATCAGCATTCTGGTCATGAGCACTTAACCAATCTTTAAAGAGTTCCAAACCTTCCCTAGTCTTCTTGCATTCTAAACCCTCACCAGAAACGTAGGGTTTTTTATAGCCTGTTCCTCCAAACCCTTCCAACCTTTGTGCATTACCAGTTTCAAAGCCACTTTTAACTTTTCAGGTAGTCTTTATTAGTAACAACCCCACATCTTGGTACCAATTTTCTGTCTTAGTTAATTTTCCATTGCTTGTAATAGAAGACAGTCATGCACTGCATGATGACATTTTGGTCAATGACAGACCATATATACAATGATGGTCCCATAAGATTATAGTGGAGCTGGAATTGTGTATAGGCTATACTATCTAGGTTTGTGAGTACATTCTATGATTTTTGCACAAAAATGAAATTGTCTTATGACACATTTCTCAGAATGTATCCCTGCATGATGGTACCTGAGAGTGGATAATTTATAAAGAAACAAAATTTGTTTCTTACAGTTCTGGAGGCTGGGAACTTCAAGATCAACTGCCTGCATCTGGTGATAGCCGTGTTGCTGGTGGGGACTCTCCTCAGACACCTGATGCAGTACAGGGAATTTAATAGCAAGAAGGCTGAGCATGCTCACTCAGGCTGCTCCTCTTCTTATAAAGCCACCAGTTCCATTTCCATGACAATCAATTAACCAATTAACCCATTAATTCATGAACGGATTAATTCATTCATGAGAGCAGAGCCCTCATGACCCCGTCACCACTTAAAGGCCCCACCTCTTAATACCAGCACATTGGGGATTAAGTTCCAACATGAGTTTTGGAGGGGACATTCAAACCATAGCAACATAGAAGTAGAGAAATACAAGGACCCAGACTTATTTACAATACCTGTTTCTGGGCTATGTCACTTTAAGAGAAAACTACCAATTATGGTCTTACAAAATCAAGGAGTTATATTTGATGACTTTCCAAACCTTTGCCTGTGTCTTTCATTCCTTACCAGATTTCTACTGCTCCCTAAACATTTCATATTTCGACAGCTAAGTTGAAACAGAGAGAAGTTCTTTCCCATGTTGAAGAAAATGTCTTTTATAGTTATAGGTTTCTATTTCCCTAAGACACAAAAAGCAAATTTCAAATACCATTCCCATTGTCACTCTTTTTTTTTTGTCCATTCCTCTTTGAAAAATAGCAGTAGCAACAAAAACCAACAGAATTTACCTGCTTGAAGTTTAAGCCAGATCTGGGCCTGGTTTCCCAAGCCAAAGTGAAAGAAGCAGTTAGCTGGTTACAAGCCCTCGATGGTGCTAAAGAACAATGGGATGGAGAACTCTGAAATTAAAACCATACGTTTGGTAGGAAACAGCTCCAACTGGTGCTTGATTTACCAACTAGACTTTCTGCTTCTAACATGATTTGGACAAACACAGGAAACCCTGCAGGCATGGATGCAGAGATGTTTCCCTTCCAGGAAGAAAAAGAGCGGTATCCAGCGGTGTCAGGATCACTGTGATTCTGGACACCATCAAAGCCAGAGCTTTGAGGCGGTTCTCATTTTTATGGCCAAACAGGGAGCCCTTTTCTTTCCCAGGAATCCTCTCCAGAGGGAGAGGCTTTGTGCAGAATTTTCCTGAATGTAGTGAATGTCAGCACATTCCCAGCCAGAACACACATTCTATTCTTATCAAATGAAACTGACCTCCTGCCCCGGCATGTTTTCCTTGTTCATCACTGTGATTAATTTCAAGTACGCAGTGATGCAGGTTTCTAGATGAATTTCACTATCCACTCCAGATGACAAGTATATACCTCTGGAGTCTCCTCACCCTTAGGAGAGAGGTCATGAACTAGCTTACAAGAATGAGGACTTTTAGAATAGTTGGCTTCAGATTAAATCTGCATCCTACAAAATGCTCTGCCCAGACTAGCCTTTCTCCTTTCAGTTGGCAGCAATCTGCACCTTCCTACTCATTTTCCATCTGAAACCAGGTGACTCAAGTGGGAGTCACAACCAAAATGAGTACATTTACCACATAATTCAAGATTTTACAGCATTTTTTCAGCCAATGGAAGCAACCAA
Organism: Galeopterus variegatus; assembly: GCF_000696425.1. NCBI lineage: Eukaryota > Metazoa > Chordata > Mammalia > Dermoptera > Cynocephalidae > Galeopterus > Galeopterus variegatus. The sequence continues at coordinate 88,083 of NW_007726634.1, read as the reverse complement.
GATCCGTGAGTCCTCAATGATGTTCAATAGGCCTCTTAGTCATGCTTATTCACTAGAGATTTCCAAGTTAATTGCCCCGATACGTGCTACTGAGCTGCCTCTAGTGAACAAAAACCTCATTCCACTCACAGTCACTGTCAATGGGAATAAAATATGCAAAATAAAGGCTGGTCAGAAATTGTTCTTTGTGTGGGTGTGTTCCTGCATCAGAGTGATTGTTTCAACCCTGTTTCAACACAGATTCCCCCCAAGGCTTTGTTGGAGGCTCTGAGTGGCTTGTGTCATAGAAAATGACTTAATTCACATTTCCACTTTCTCCCTTTTCAAGCTTAAGGTTTTTTATTGAGGCATTTTCTTAAGATTCAAAGTAAAAAGGAAGGAAATTGCGCTTGTGTGCATCGATGCAGTCCAGATACCCCCCTGGATAAGTGGCTGCCTCACCCTATCTGCTCTTCTTTGTGTTTCAGGACTGTCCCCTACAGGAGCCTCTGCTGAGGTTTCCATGGAGCTGTGTGGAAAAATTTCTTTGGAGCCTCCAGAGGATCTGTAGGGGTGAACATGGATGAAGACAAGAAACCGAAAATCTAGAAGCTGAGTCTGCGGGGCGGGGTGGGACAGAATCATAAACAGGGCTGGCCTACCCACCCAGCGATGTCCTGGCTCTCTAAATGATTGCTCCCACATTGTCTGCAATCCCACAAACGTAGTCAATGACAATCCACATTCACTGTGCCCTGGGAATTCAGAGATGAATAGAAAAGAGGTCGTGTCTTTAAAGAGATCACAGTTTGATGGGAAAGATAGGAACTCTGCAATAAGCTAACAGTCCCGGAAAGAGGTGACAAAGGCATTACTGAGATAATTTTCGAGCTAGGTTTTTGAAGGCTGACTAGGAGATGGCCAAACACAGAAGAGAAGGCTGAAGCCATTACATTCACAAAGGCCAGGCCTGATTTGCTGTGGCAGGAAAACTAGGTCTGGAGGGGGGCTGGGCATAGCAGGAGACAAGGAGAGGTCGGTTGGGCCAGATCGGGAGGGCCTGCTGTTTCGTAAACCAAAGGATAAGGCAGTATGATTAGCAACAGCTTTGGGGATAGACTGCATTAGTGAGATTTCAGAGGACGAGAGACCAGTGGTGAAGTTTTTGCCATGGTCCCAGAAGGTGCTGATAGAGGCCTGGACTAAGGCAGAGACTGCGGGACTGGAGAGGAAAAGCCACCTCTCAAAGATGTTTTTTGGGGGTGGAAATGACAGGGTTAGATGTGGGTGATGCACAAGAAGTCCACAGAGATTTCTAGGTTGGGGGTAAGACGATGGTGGCCGTTCTGAAAGAGGTTTCTCTCTCTCTCTGTCTGCCAGTTTCTCTCTCTTAGTCTCTCTCTGCCTCTATTCTATCTTTCTGTCCATCTGTTTTTCTCTGTGACACTCTGTCTCCACGTTTGTCTCTTGCTCTCTTCTAGTGTCAGCTTCTCTCTACACAGCAGTTTCCTTCCACTCTCTAATGACCAACTTCTCCACGTCCCGTGTTCATTCCGCTCACTCTTAGCTCCAGAGGACACATGTCTTTGACTTCCCATAGCCCTCGTTCAGTCTCATGAAATTCTCTCACCTCTCATTCCATTCTTCATTACAAAATTTGTTCCAGGTTTCCTTGTTCCAATTCCAGTAAAGGGAATCGAATGAGTGCAGCTCTTCTCTCTATGCTAGTTCAGAGAGTCATTCATCCTGGCTGCCTACCAAAATCATTTGAGGGGCTTTTAAAAAAATACCAATGCACGGGCCCATCCTAGACCTACTGAATCAGAATCTTCTGTATTTTTTTTTTTGGAGTTCTAGTGGTGATACTGATGCACAAACAGGACTCAAACCACTGCCATAGGTGACAAGTCATAGTCTGTAGGTCATAGAGGAGACCTTGGGATAGCTGCTCATAATGATTCCAGTCCATTTCAGCCAGTGAGGGAGGAGATGAGGTGCAGAGCAGGATCATGCTGTACAAAACACGGCCATCCAGGGGCTGTGAGGAAGGACATCCTCTTAGAACTGGCAGTGGTCATAAAGGCACCATGAACTATGTTTGCTACAATAGTCTGGTGAGGGGTAAAATGCTTATGCATATATTTACAGTGCCTTATGAGGAGCTCTATGATAGAACACACAGAAGGGGCCTCTGGTCCACATGGGAGAAGCAAGGGGAAATTTTCCCAGGGAGATGGTATTGGAGCTGAAACTTAGGGAAATGCAGTCAGTCAGTCAGTCAGGTGAAGAAGAAGAGAAACAGGACCACAGGTAGATAAAAACAGCATACGCAAAGCAGGGAAAGAGACTTTGGGGCACAATGGCATTACAGGTTCACACTTGGAGCATCCTCTGCCACTCCTCCCCAAACCCATAGCAATTTTTTAGGAAACTCCATTTCCTTATTCTGGAAGTGAGTGAAGTCTCTGCCAGATCCTGAAGGACTACCCAGACCAGAATAAAGTGAACTGTAAGAAGACGGTGAGAGATCAGACCGGAGAGCTATGCAGAATCATGACTGTGAAGTTTGGTGTTCAATTTACTATAGAATAGCAGCTACCATTTGTTAACCACCTACATGCCCAGTACTTTATGTGCATTATTTCATATAATCTGCACAGAACGCAGAAGGCCAATATTATTATACTCACATTATATGTAAGGAAACAGCAGCTCAAATAGCTTTGGCTTACTTGCACAGTCACAAAGCAAGAAAGGGCAGAGCTGAAATTTGAACTTAATCATTAAAGTTCTCAGATTTTAACATTTTTAAAAAGGGGAGAAAAGGGGAATTCTGTTTGGAAATGAAAGGAAAAGATCCAAAAATCTATGTCATTGAAGATACCGCATAGTGGAGTCATTTCAGCACTCAAGCATTTTAAAGTATTCATAATATCTTAAGATTTACCTATTAAAGAATAGCTAAATATTCTAAACATTCTGTATCCTATATTTTAGTTTATTTCCAATATTTTAGCAATAAAAAGCACACTTTCTTCAAACAAAATCTGATGTGGATGACTGCTCTGTAAGATAAATGAAAGGGAGCTGCTTAGGTCAATAGGAGATGGGAGGTTCACAAGGCAGCAGCATCATACCTTATCTCCTACCAAACATTTCCCCCAAATTCAGGGACTCCATGGCTCTTACCGAGCACCCCAAATGATTTTTAGAATCCTAAGCATTTTTCTACATACCACTCAAGCAAGTGGGTCCAGGAAGAAAATGAACGCCATATGGGGTGACAGAGGTGCGTCTTTGCCCAGGTAGAATATTGTGGCTGTGCAGGAGGGCCCTGGCCACCCAGTGGACCCATGCCTGTGTTGTCGTGGGTGCCCCTACAACCTAGGGCAGGGAAGAGCCAATCACAGATCTGGTTTAATGCCCATTGCAAGGACAGCTACCTCCTTAGAGAGGCCCTGACTTTTGTCCTCAGAGGCCACAAAGGTGAACAGTGAGTTAGACCTTATATTTGATGGGAGATTACTAAGACTGTTGGTAATGAAGTTTCCGACTGGCCACAGCAGATGATGAAATCACCAGGGACAATGCCCCATCACGGGTCCTCTACTTGTTTGTTCCAAGGGGAAGGTGGAAGGCATCATAAAGTGATTCACACCTGTCTAAACATAAGTTATTTTATTGCCAGCACTGGCCACTCCTAAATCCCTGCTCCTTTAGGCACTAAAAAGGGTTTTAGCAAAGCACATTATGATGATCCTGATCCTGGCTTTCCCAGGACTGAGGGGTCCTGAGGACAACGGACTTTCAGTATTAAAACCAAGAGACTCCTAGGACAACCAGGACAAATTGGTTGTTTTACTACAACCCAACACACCTCAAAACTTTATGGTGTTAACTGACCTATAACACTTAGGGCCAGATGCTGTTTTGGGGATTCACAGAGAGCAAATCACTTATGTATATTTTAAATGTACTCGTTAATAACCAAGTAAAAGCATTTATGTTCTTCGTGTTACAAACTCAACAGATACATTCATTGCCTCAATGGAACAAAAAACAAGTTTATAACCCATTTACATATACTTGAATATTCACTTATTGCTTGTGATGATTAATTATGTGTGACAAGTTGGTATAGCATGGTACCCAAATATATAATCTAACATTCTTCAAGATGTTTCTGTGAAGATTTTTTTAGATGAGATTGACATTTAAATTAGTACACTTTGGGCCGAGCCCATGGTGCACTCAGGAGAGTGCGGCGCTGGGAGCGCAGCAGCACTCCCGCCGCGGGTTCAGATCCTACATAGGAATGACTGGTGCGCTCACAGCGCTCACTGGCTGAGCGCGGTACGGCCGGTCTCAAAAAGGACAAAAAATATATATATATATTAATATAACCTAAACTGAAATTATACATTCCAGGTATCCAGCACAAGTGTCCAAGTAAAACATGAGGAATCTAAACCCTTTAATTTGGAAAGCAAGAAATAGGATTGACATTTTCACTCCAAGAAAAAAGTTTTATTCATAAATATAATAGTTGACTTGAGAGATTTCTTTAAAAGAAGACTGATTGAGCACATCACTAAGATTCTCAAAGAAGAAACCAAAACTTCATATAAAGACATAAAGTAAAAATGACACAGTTATTTCTATAGTGTTTCTGTAATGATAAATAAATAAATTAGTACACTTTGAGTAAAGTACATTACCCTCCATAATGTGGGTGGGCCTTGTCTGATCAGTTGAAGGCCCTGATAGAAAAAAAGACTGACCTCCCCAGTGGAAGAGGGGATTCTGCCAGTACGCTGTCATCTTCTGACTTGAACTGAAACCTCACTCTTCCCTGGGTCTCCAGCCTGTCAACCTACCCTGCAGATTTTGGACTTGCACCTCTAAAATCACATGAGTGAATTCCTTAAAGTTACCTATCTATCTATTCATCTGTCCATCCATCTGTCCATCTGTCCATCCATCCATCCTGTCTATGTATGTATAAGTGTATGTATGTATGTATAGAACTAATAAAAAAAGATATTACTAGAAACTAATAACCTGATAAAATTGTTTGGACCTTTAGAAGTTTAGAGGGATTTCCCAGCATTACCCCATAACTTTACAAAAACCACCTTTCATTTAATAAATATTTATTGAGTCCTCCTATGGCTCAACACACACTTGTTTACTTAGAATACAAAACTACTTTATGACATGAGCAGAAACTATGGGGGTGCATACTGTGCAGGGACACCATTTATAGATACTCAGCGTAGTTTATTCAATCTTGACTTGTCACATAGACTGGGTTTTTCTTGGCTCCTTGGGTTCATTATTTTTACTTTCTCAGTCCCAAGTACAGCCTTTTCTGTGGCCACCTGAGTCTCAATACAGTGGCTTATCGCTTGGAGGTTCAAATGATTAACAGAGTTCTAGCCCTCCTTTCCTCCTCTTCTTTGGTTCATACTTAAACAAATGGAAATATATTTATACTCTTCCTGGAATATCCTTCATTTGATTTTCTGCATTCTTCTGAGAGGTAAAGTTACAGTTTTCTTCCCTTTACCCTGTACCACTGTTGTATGTGTACACAGACAGACAGACAAACTCATACCATTTGAGTTTTTATTTAACACAAACAAAACATGCCAAGGTTTTCTCCTCCCATTCTTCCTTCTGATCCTGATTCTGAGGCAGCTGATCCAGATGGCAGGAGGTCTGTTCTTCCCTCGGTGACGCTGCATTTCTTGGAGGAAACTCGATGACAGCCTCAGCAGAGTATGTCTTGTGCATCAAGAACACTTTGAATTCTTAGCCAATTTACACCCTTGGGGCAACATGTGCAGGAGCCTGTTATTTCTAGAAGGAATGCTGGCATCCAGACACGGCTTGTGAATCACCCCCACGTCCTGACCTCAGTGCTTTTCCTTAGTCTCACTTTATCACGGTGTCCTGTTCGCACTGGTTGTACAGCAGCATCTGGTTCTTCCCTTGATGATGGTGTTATGGACAGAACGTTTGTCCCCTCCAAAGCTCATGTGGGAGCTTGATTCCCAGTGTGGCAGTGCTGAAAGGTGGGGCATTTAAGAGGGGATTGGATCATGGGTACTATGCTCTCATGAAAGGATTAATCCATCCATGGAGTAACGGGTTAATGGTTTAATGGATTATCATGGGTGTGAACTGGTAGCTTTATAAGGACAGCAAGTGAGCACGTTAGCAAGCTCTCTCACCTAGCCCTCATTATGTGGTGACCTGAATCGCCGTGGGACTCTGTAGAGAGTTCCCATCAAGTAGCCTTCACCAGATGTGTTCCCTGGACCTTGCACCTCCCGATCTCCAATACCATAAAAAATAAATTTCATTTCTTATAAATAACCCAGTTTCAGGTATTCTGTTACTAGCAACAAAAAACTGACTAATACAGATGGTAACCATCAGGACAGAGCCTGAGGCTGGGCATGATGCTGGCACTGTGACAGCTGTCATTTCACAGGCAGCCTGAAGAACAGGGGAGGAGAGGCCTTTATCATCCCTCCTTTGTGCTACTTAGACCTGATATACAGATCTCATATGACAGTAAGAAGTTCCTAGTTCTGGCAGGAGGTCTGTTCTTCCCTCGGTGACTCTGCATTTCTTGGAGGAAACTCGATGACAGTGCGTAAGTCCCTCATCCTGGCAGGGAGGTAACTCAGCAGTAGTAGCAGGAGCTAGGTCAGCTTTAGTGAGAGGGAGCCCAGTTTCCATCCTTGCCACCATGACTTCATGGCCCCTCTGCACAGACCCTAGGATGACTCTGTAAGAAGCTGAGAGACATTCACTGGACAGGTCATGCTGTCTACTTGGTTGTTGAAAGCTTTGTATGAACTGTTGCTGTCTTGTGGGTATCAAAGCGAGGTAAAAGCTCTGCATGCATTGTGTCCACTCCCATAAGTCTCTGTGCATACATTTCTGCTGGATATCTTAGTCCCTTGTCCTTGAGTCTTGTTTCTTCTAAGTATTGACCATTTGATTAAGTTATTTTTCCCTGCTCAGGGATCAGTACATATCCTTTTTCCAGGCCACTTTCCCTTTGACATGAAATGGATAAACAATTGTATTGCTCTAACTTGGCTCAATAGGAGAATTTCTCTTCACTCTCCTGCAGGGCCTATTTTGAGTGGGGCTTTAATACAGCAGTTCATTTTTGTCTAGCACCAAATATTATACCAACCATTGTATGAACCGGGCTCAAGTCCTTTCTCCCTCTGTCAATTGGTCATAGGGAATCCTGATGATGCCATAGGTAGGAACTGAAGAAGAGATCTTGGCATAACAGAGATAGGTGAAATGATCCTAGGACACCTGTTTATGTAATTTACTCAGGAGTTCTGGACTGACGTCAGTCCAATCCTAAATGTACCCAGTCCATCACATAGTGGACTGTTGTCATACCCACCTGGCCTTACGATTTGGTGGGTCTGATGATACTCAGCTCGCGATAAGCAGCTCTGGTTTCACAGTCACTTGGTGTTCCATGGTAGGGACTAAATTTTTATTAGTGACCATTGTCATGCTGTTTTTCAAATGGATGGTTGCTCTCTGCCACAAAAAATAGGGCTTTGCTCTAGAATCTTAAGGGTCTACACTATGATACTTCTAAGGAGACTTTTCAGAGATTCTACACAGCATTTTTATCCACAGTTACCTTTAAAACCTTCAAACCAGATGAGTCATATGGCTCAAAAGGCAGGAAAGCTTTCACTGCAGCCTGGACTTGCTGTAGATCTCTCTTTCTCTGGGCCACACTTGAAACTGGCTGTTCTGTGCGTGTGTGTGTGTGTGTGTATGTATATGCATATGTATATATGTGTATATATACAAGGATACTTCAAAAAGTTCATGGGAAAGTAGAATTGAAAGATAATACGAATCATTCCATGAACTTTTTGAAGTATCCTCGTTTTTGTGTGTGTGTGTGTGTGTGTGTGTGTGTGTGTGTGTGTGTGTGTGTATGCATAGGTGTGTAGAGAGGGAGAGAGAAAAAGAGAGAGAGAGAGAGAGACCCACCACCACAATCCCTATGGATCAAAGCACCCCCCTGGCCAGATTGTTCTGACATGTTACCATGACTACTGGCCTGGAGGCAATAAGGTGAGGTGGCAGGCAGATCTTGAAGAGAACTAGTATTATCTTACAGGACTTCAGGTGATGTCATTACATAGTCTCCAAGTGAGGCAACTACACAATCTTGGGAGGGGAGGGTCAGAGAAATTCGGACATTCAAGATGATCTGACTCATCTGCTCAAATGTCCTCATTCTGAGTCTCAGGTTCCTGCTCTTTCTTTATTAGGAATTTCACTTTGGCATTCACAGAAGACATTCTTTTTTTTTTTTTTTCCCCTTTTTGTCTTTTTTGTGTCCGGCAATGGACCGCAACCCTCAGTGTCGCACCCGTACCGGACCGGACCGGGACCGGCAACGGGATCACAACCCTCGGTGCTGCACCCGCCCCTCGCTCAGCCAGTGAGCGGGAACCGGTCTGTATGTGGGATCTAAACCCTCGGCGGGAGCGCCGCCACGCTCCCAAGCGGCGCACTGTAGCAGTGCACCACCGGGCCGGCCCACACAGAAGACATTCTGAGGCTCTGCATATTTTCTTTGTAGGTTGGCCGCTCTATAACATGCAATCCTGGACATGATTTTCTTTCTCATCTGCCCTGCAGCTGCAGGAGATAAGAGGATTTTAAAGGCTGCCATAGAGGCCCTTTAGCTTTCACAGCATGCTTTAAGTGGGCAATTAACTTCCCTGAGCCTGTTACTCTTTTTGCAAATCTTCCAATGCCATCAAAAGCGGCCACTACATAAAACAATCCTAATAATGGTCATTTTCCCTGTACCGATCAAGTTCAGCAGCCAATTGATATGCCAATATCTTGCCTTCTGCCTATACCACATACCAGTTAAACCCAAGTGAATGTTTTAGCAATTGTTATTTCACTGCACACCAGGGATCAGGGCCACCCAGTTTACCACTATCAATGGGGAGCCAATGGTCTATCCCTAAGGCCTGCTTTCGAGGGTGCTCTTTTTACCATGTGTTGGCCTTGGTTCTTTAGAAAGCAGGGCCTGAGGCAAAATTTTATGTGCTAACACTTTATTGTAGACTGGAATCCCAGGGAAAAAGAGAAAGGAGGCAGGGAGTGAGGAAGAGCAAATACAAGGAGGTGCATCTCACGCTAGCCAGAGCTTCACACCAAACACACTGGCTGCTCAGTCTTGAGAAGACACCTCCAGAGAGACCACATGGAAATAACGGCATCTTACAGCAGTCTGAAGGGCAAGCAACAGTGTCAAGGGCCAGTGACTTACGCGCAGGCATTCTCTCATTTCTTGTCTCCCGTTGGTCATAGTTCACCCTCAGTGTCCTCTTCTCCCTGCATCTGAGTTGTATCAACACTGCCACTGACACCACTGGATCTTCCGAAGATCCATTCCAGGCAGAGTGTGGCTGTGGGAGTCTCTTCCTCAGTTGGAGGTGTCTGTCCAAGCTTCTCCATCTGTGGTGATTACCCCACAGCAGCAGCAGGACTGGAACATGACAGCAATGGACTAAACTGTGGCTAGGATATTTCTGGGTAGGGAGGAAGGCCCAGCTCCAGGGGTGATAGGTGAGAAAGAGTAGATCTAAGTGCCTGCGTTAGTCTGTTTCTGTTACTTATAAAAAAGTACACTGAACTGGGTGATTTATAAAGAACAGAAGTTTGTTTGGCTTATGGTTCTGAGACAGCTGCATCTGGCACAGGCGTCAGGCTGCTTCTACTCATGGTGGAAAGCAGCAGGCAGCTGGCAGGTACAAGCAGATCACATGGTAAGAGGAAGCAAGAGAGAGGAAGCTAGAGAGAGAGAGAAGGTGCCAGGGTCTTTTTAAACAACCAGATCTCGCGGGAACTAATAGAGCGAGAACTCACTCATTAATCCCCCCATCCCCCAGGGAGAGCATTAATCCATTTATGAGGGATCTGCCCCCATGACCCAACCTGCTGCGTTGGAGATCAGATTTCCATGAGTTCTGGGAGGACAATACATCCAAACTCCATCAGTGGCACATGAACTGGGCCTAGAATATTCACTTTCTCTTTAAGGAAATAAAGCTTGACATTAGACTTAAGCTTACTTCTCAAAAGTGTAGCAAGTTGTGGCTCTTCCTCTCTCAAGAACCTTTGTAACAGCCTGAACAGAAGTGACTCCATTTTGTTAAGCCTTTGAATTTAAAAACTTGTTCTCTCCTGTAACCCAAACCACATGGCCTGCAGCTAATTGCCAAAACACAGACTCTTGCTCTCACATTGTACACAGATAATTAGAGGGAAAATTATTAACCCAGACGGCCATTCTTTACTGGCTTACTAACTTGATCTTATTTGAGAATAACAGGAACTGAGCCCGTGGAGAATGAAGTGCAATGCTGGTCAGCTCCCACCTGGGAAGAGCCTTGACGATTATCTGAAACACTGAAGCATGTCTGCATGTCCCTGCTTGGTCACCATGAATCCACTTTCCACCCCAGACCCCTGTGAAACCATTTGGCAAACCTGGGAGAGGTGGAGATGGTCTTTGAGACATGAGTCCACCATTTCCCCAGGGTGCTGGCTTCCTGATCAAAGGCTGCCTTTCCTTACACCAACACTTGTCTCTGAATTGTTGGCTATTGGGATTTCGGTAACACCGTTCTTCATTTCAGAATTTCATTGACTCACAGGACTGGAAAAGTCTGTGCAAATTCTTTGATTTGGCCTCCATATTTTTCAGATGAGAAGCATGTGCTTTAGAAAGTTTAAGTGACACTCTCAGGTCAAACAGTAACTGGAGAAGTGACCATGCCTGTCTTTATTCCACACTATCACACTGATAAAGCAGATGCGGGAGGGGTGTTGGACTCCACTTTGCCTTTATCAAAGTCTTTTGAAGGTGTTGGTTTAGTGAGGTAATGTCTAAAAGCCATTTTAAGAACTCTGAAGGAAAGATGTTATGTAATTTTGAAGTGCTATTGTTGGTTTTAGAGCAAACATTTCTTAAACAACACCAGCCTGCCTCGTTGATATGTCAAAGAGAGTGCTGTAAGGATCTGCATCCGCAGAGGCAGAGCCTTGTCTTTGGAATGAAATAGAGTACCATTCAGAGAAGGAAGTGCAGTAAGCAAAGGTGAGTGTCAGATCCAGTCACTGCTTCCCTTTCGTTCTAAATCTACCTGTTCAACGCTCTCAACAACTACCTCCGAGGTCTTTTTCCTATGGTCTCTGTATTCATACCTGAGTGGAAACCCAGTACTTTGTGCCCAGCTATCAAGGTGACATTTGGAGCTGTCATAAGTATCAATAACGAATCTAGAGCAGAAACCTCTTGTTCTTTTTTTTTTTTTTCCCTTTTTGTCATTTTTTGTGACCAGCAACGGATCGCAACCCTCAGTGTTGCGCCCGCACCTCGCTCAGCCAGTGAGTGGCTGGTCTGTATGTGGGATCCGAACCCTCGGCGGGAGCGCCACCGTGCTCCCAAGCGGCGCACTGTAGCAGTGCGCCACCGGGCCGGCCCCGAAACCTCTTGTTCTTTAAAAATACCCTTATTTCTAGCAAGTCCAGTTGCCATGCTCTTGCAGGACACGTTAACTGCAGCAGCACCTGGAGATTCTTGCCCTCCTGACACATGCACTAAAGAGTATAAAGATCTGAACTCCACCTTCTGACAGCCTGATTTCTGTAGCTACCCAAGCTGTAATAGGATGTATCAATCTTCTTTGATTTTATGCTCCAAATAATATCCTAGGAAACTTCTTGTTTTTATTTCCTGTCTGAGAAAATTAAAAAAAAATTTTTTTGGCCTGCTAAAATCAGTTTTCTATCATGTCTTTAATTTGCTTGGCACTAATTTGTCTGAATATCTGCCCCAGCTCTGTGGGAGGAAAATGATGAGCTGGCTTCAAATTTCCATGAGTGGGTGCCAACCACAGTGTGCCCTGGTGCTAGCTCGGGATGCTTTCTGCCAAAGGTGGAGTCTCACTTCTGATTTCATGGCGAATCAAAGCCTAAATGAAAAGACAGCTGTAGACAGGCGAGAAAAACAGCATTTCTTCAGTCTGTCAGTTTCACTTCTTATATCCCTCTCCACCACAGAAGGATCCATTGATATGTAACAGGAAAAATACAGACTAAATGCAATTCAGTGATGTGTGAGAAAAAGCTTAGGTAGTTTCCAGGCACGACTGTCACATCAGCAGTGCAAGTAAAGCATTTGAACTAGTGTTTCCACTGTGGAAAGGATGCCTGCTTCCAGGGCCCACCAGGTGCTACTCTGGATACTAAAAATCACCTCTCCTGGAATGGAGGTAATGGCACACTTACTTTTGTATATGTACTCATAGAGTTACCCATTTTACCCCTTTTAGATGCAGAAAGGCTACATTGTCCTTCTGTGGCACCATGAGGCTGAAGACTGAGAAATATATAATCATGTACTTCTTTTCTTGTTTCCTGAATTATGCAGTGTTCTTTCCAGTGAATTCTACTTCGGAGGCTTTCAAAAATGTCAGGGTCTATTACCTGCTGCCCAGGAAAATCCATTACAGGCTTGTACAAGCAGAGCTGAAAAATAAGACTTTACCCACGAACTGAGACTGAGCAAGGGCTGCAGAATTGTACCCTCTATTATACCCTCTAGGAATGTGTTTTCTTGGCTTTTTCTCCCCCATTATATATTAAGCATGTTGAACGCACATGCTTTTCAGACCTGGGAGGTGCAGTAAAGCCCACAGAAATCCAGTAGGGGCAATCGCCAAGTTCTTAATAGGTGCTAGAGGACTCTCAACCTCTCCTTGAATATATACCCTTTGTAGAGCAATTTAAGTAACAGCAGTAGCAATATTCCTGGCATGTCTAAGGTTATAACAAATATTGTCTATGAGTGTATATTGAGAGTCCCAAGCTCCTACATGAACACAGATGTAAAGTTATCAACAAAATTGGAACCAGGATGTTTTTTGAGCACTATGCCTTGTAGTAAAGGAACCATATCAAGCACATTTCTGTATAAATGAAAAACTGTATCATAATACAGTAGTCTCCTTTTATCTGTGGGGATATGTTCTAACACCCCCTGGGGATGCCTAAAACTGAAGATAGCACCGAAACCTACATATACTGTTTTTTCCTATACATACATACCTATGATAAAGCACAATTTTTAAATTAGGTACAATTAGAGATTAACAACAATCACTGTAATGCAATAGAGCGATTACAACAATATATTGTAATAAAAGTAAAATAGAGGTTAGTTGAACGCAAGCACTGTGTTACCTTGATAGTCGATCTGATAGTCTGGACGGCTACTAAGTGACCAGCAGGCAGCAGCATGTACAGGGCAGACCCATCAGACAAAGAGATGATTCACGTCCTGGGCAGGACGGAGTGGAACAGTGCGAGAGTTCATCACACTACTCACACTGATGTGCGATTTAAAACTTATAAATTGTTTATTTCTGGAATTTTCCTTTTAATATTTTCAGACCATGGTTAAATGTGGGAAACTGAAATCGTGAAAAGTGAATCCACAGATAAGTATCATAACTAGGATATTGATACAATCTACTGACTGGCTAGCTGGTTAGCTCAGGAATGGCGTTATTAATAAAATATAAATTTATTAAAAGTGAATAGATTTTAAGAAACAAAACCTCAGATATTTATGCAAGCATATGAATGAGTACATTAATTATAACTCAAAAATGGCAAAAACTAAAAATAAATTATGGCACATCTTTTAGAGTGATACTATTCAAATTATTATTAGGTGATAGAGTTAGAAGTGATTTTTATTTTATTTTTCTTATTTTTATTTCTATAGTTTTTCAGTTCTTCTACAATTCAGTATTACCTTTATGATAAAAATAAAAATCTTTTTTTTTTTTTTCTTCCTTTTTGTCTTTTTTCGTGTCCGGCAACGGATTGCAACCCTCAGTGTCGCGCCCGTACCGGACCTCCCCTCGGTGTTGCTCCCACACCTCGCTCAGCCAGTGAGCGGGAACCGGTCTGTATGTGGGATCCGAACCCTCGGCGAGAGCGCCACCACACCCCCAAGCGGCGCACTGTAGCAGTGCGCCACCGGGCCGGCCCAAAATAAAAATCTTTTTAAAAAGAAAAGGTTCCTTTAGGTATGCTATGAACATGCAGCCTGAGAATAAACATATAAATATCTAGAATGTTCAGAATTACCTTCAAAAGGGGTTGATTTAGTTTGTTGACATGTGTTGTTGATTAGGTTATTACTCCATCAAACTATAACTCCATGAAGCTGTATATATATGTGTGTGTGTGTGTGTGTGTGTGTGTGTGTGTGTATGTATTTTATATGTATAATTCTTGTATTTAAATTGAGATAATTATGCATGTAAATTGAGTTACATGAAGTTAAAGCAGAGAGATCCCTTTTATGCTTTATCCAGTTTCCTCCAGTGGTAACATTTTGCTAAACTATCATATAATACCACAACCAGAACGTTGACATTCACACATCTACTGATCTTACTCAGATTTTCCCAGTTTTACTTGTACTCATTTGTGTGCATTCATGTGTGTATAAAGCTGTATACAATTTCATCACCTGTGTAGGTTGGTGACCACCACAGTCAAGATATTGAACAGTTCCAACACCAAAAAGATCCCTTATGCCCTTTTATAACCACCCGCCTCCCTTGTGCCACCTCCTGAATCTCTAATTCCTGGCAGGCGTTAATCTGTTCTCCATTTCTGAACTTATGTCATTTGAAAAATGTTATATAAATAGAATTATTCACTATATTACCTTTTGGGATTGGCTTTTTTCAGTCATTGTAAATCCCTGGAGATTCATCCAAGTTTTCGCAGATGTCACAATGCTCTGTTCCTTTCAGTTGTTGAGTGATAGTCCACATTATGTATGTGCCACAGTTTAACCTTTCATTTGTTGAAGGACACCTAAGCCAACTCCCGCTTTTGGCTATTACAAGTTGAACTGCCGTGAACATTTGTGTACAGGTTTTTGTGTGACCATACATTTTCACTCTTTCTAAGATAATTAACCAAGGAGTACAACTGCTGAGTCGTATAGTAGTTGCATGTTTAGTTTCATAAGAAACTGCCAAACAGTATTCCAAAGTGGCTGTGTCATTTTACATTCCCAACAGCAATGAATGAGTGATCCAATCTCTTCCCATTCTTCCTCGCATTGGGTATTGTCACTCTTTTTCAATTTAGTCAATGTGATAGGTATAGTGATATCTCGCTGTGATTTCAATTCGCACTTTCCTAATGGGCAGTGATGTTGGACATCTTTTCATGTGCTAATTTGCTATCTGTATGTCCTTTTTGGTGAAACAGTCTTTTTGCCTATTTTCTAATTGGATTCTTTGTTTTTTTTAACTCTTGAGTTCTGAGAATTTGTTACATATCACAGATGCTAGTCCTTTGTCCGTTATGTGGTTTGCAAATATTTTCTCTCAATCTGTAGCTTGTCTTTTTATCCTCCTTCATGGATTTTCACAGAGCAAAAGTTTTACATTTCATGGGGTCCAATTTGCTGATTTTTCCTTTTATAGATTGTGGTTCTGGTGCCAAGTCTAAGATCTCTTTATATAGTTCTAGGTCCCAAAGACTTTCTACTAATTTTTTCTGAAAATTTTGTAGTTTTATGTTTTACATTTAAGTCTATGATCCATTCTGAGTTCATTTTTGTATAACGTGTAAAGTTTAGTTCAAGGATCCCCCTTCCCCTTTTCTGGTCAATGGATGGCCTGTTGCCCCAGCACCATTTGTTGAGATGGCTATCCTACCCCTATTCAATTGCTCTTGCACCTTTATCAGAAGTCAGTTGGACATATTTTTGTGAATCTATTTCTGGGTGTCAACAACATTTTGCTATAGCATTCACTTCACATGGGGAGATGGAAAACGAGGAGTTACTGCTTCACTGTCCATGAAAGAAGAGAGGTCTCTGTGAGGTTATTAATGTGATAGAGCCAAATGGAGAATCAGTGAGTGAGCACAGCACCTGGCCACAGAGGAAATACCTGCCTGACAATTGTTAAGACATCAGGCTTGAGCTTAGAAAAAAAAAAAAAATCTCTTGCTTAAGGCATACAGCAGGAGACTACGGTGAGTTCTTTGCTTCCCAACTGTCTGTCACTGTTTTATCACTTAAAGGAATGGGGTTCCTTTGATTTTGTACTATCTTCTGCTACAAATGATCAAAGACTAATTTTTAGCTTTCAAGCTTTCTGTGTCTCTTAGACTGTTCAAGCTGCTATAACAAAATACCATAAACTGGGTGTCTGATAAACAACAGAAATATATGTCTCACAGTTCTAGAGGCTGGGAAGTCCAAGATCAAGGCAGCAGTGGATTTTGTGTCTGGTGAGGGCCCTCTTCCTGGTTTACAGACAGCTGTCATTTTGCAGTAACCTCACATAGCAGAAAGGACAAATGAGCTTTCTAAGATCTCTTTTATAAGGTCAATAATACCATTCATGTAGGCTCTGCCTTCATAACCCAATCACCTCCCAAAGGCCACACCTCCCAATACCATCACCTGGGGGCTTAGAATTTCAACATATAGACTTTGGGGGGACACATACATTCAGACCATTGCACCAGAGGCTGTAATTATCACCTTCAAAGTAATGTTTCCTCCTCTTAACTCCCTGCTGCTTGTGTATGTGCAAGTGTCCAGATGGTTGGTTGAGTGGGATGTCTCTCGGGATTTTTTCATTCTAAGGGGTCATCATGAATCTAAGAAACCCCGTGAATCATTTTTGAGAAGACTAGCCCTGACTCACTTGACCTCACACAGGTCCTCTGTTGTATTTTCTTTGAATCAGTAAGATTAACATGGTTTCTCTTGAACTTATTCTTTGATCATTTACAGTGGTCTTTGAAAGGATGAACTTACTCTAACCTGAATTCCCCCTAACTACATTTACTTTCACTTTTATTCTCTCCACTTTTACCTTTTTCTCAGGCTTAAACTTTTCATCAGAATAATCTACAACATGGTTGGGTGCACACAATAAGCATTTAAAAATTTCTTAATTAATATTGAGGGGATGAATCACCTCTTTCTCCTACTCCTCTTTGAGACACTTATCCTATCCTGTCCTCTCCTCTGACATATCCCAATGGGAGCCTCTTGCTTCCCTGTTCATGTGTGCCATAACACACATGGGAAAAAATCTCATTCTCTCTCTCTTCCTTCATTTTTTCCTCTTCCTCATTATATTTTAATCATATTTCTTCTTGTCCTTCTTTCAGTAGGGATAATCAATTATAATTTTTGTGGTGAGAAGTATTTGTGAAAACTTTCAACTCCCAACACGGGCCAGCCACTCCCCCTGCAAAAAAAATATATAAAAGAAATATTTGCAAAAACTGAGTACCTATTTACGTCACAGATCCTTGAAACTGGTAAATAGCACAAGTTTACTCTAACAGTCAATTAACAAGTATTTACTATCTACCTAATATGTGCAAGATTAAGTGCTGGCACTGGAAACTGTCAATCGTGCAATCTTCTAGTTTGGTTTATCCCAATCCAGGCCAGTTTGATTGCCCTGAGCAGCCTACATGGAGTCCAGTGAAGACACACAAGGACTCACTCCATCTGGGGCACTTCAGGTGAAGTGAACAGCATGAGCTCCTCACAGGAAAAGAGCAGTGTGACCTTGGGCCTTTTCTGCTTAGACCATGTGGCATTTGTCTTTGCTGAATGATACACAATGGCGATACCTGCAGAGTTTCTTTGCCTCCTGTAAATATATCCACCACACAGTCAAATGAGCAATTATTTCTTAAGAGATCATTTTCAGTCCATAACAACTAACATACAAAGGGCTTTAATACATAATCTCATTTAAGCTTCAAAACAGCATTCTGAAGCTAGTATTATTATTATCCCTACTTTACAGGTGAGGAAACTGAAGCTTAGAGAATGTGGAAATAAATGAAGATCACCCAAATGAGAACAAGAAAATGCTGTTTATTCTGCACTTGCTATGTAACGATGGAGTCAGCTGCCAACCCTTGCATTTGGAAGAGACTCAAAGGCAGGCAGAGGAGTGGACAAATTTATAGTGGAAAAAAGGGAAGGCTTTGGGTGTGCCCTGACTGGAGGCTGCTGGCATGGGAAAGCTGTAGGCGGACTAACTAGAAGCGGGGCATCCTATGTGACTGGATAGGGGTGCACATGTGGCTTTCTCTGGTTGGTCCTAAATTAGAAATGACATGGGGCGAAGTGGCAAAAATTATGGAAGTTGTCAGTTATTAATCAAGTCCTGGTCATTTGGGGGCTAATGGGGGTTATTGTTTGGTTTCAGAAATGGTTTGCTAGAGATAGTACTCTGACTTCCTGGACTAGTTACTGTGGATAGGAGGTTGGCTTCTGTACTGGTTGCTGCAGGTTGTGGATCAACATTTTATTTTTTATATATAGTCTGGCCATTGCCCATTTTTATATTCAGTCTCTCAAAAGTTTAAGCAACTTGTTTATGAGCAGATAATAGAATTAAGATTCAAAGTCGTGATGCAATGAGAATATGAGTTTTACCACCTCAATATACTGGCTCTGTGGAAGGATCCCCATGGAAAGGGTGGCTGGTATGGGTTAAATGTGTCCTCCAAAGGTTCATGTGTTGGAAACTCGATCTCCATTGTAGCAGTTTTAAGAGGGTGGGAAATCCAATTATGGTATTTGAAAGGTGGGGCCTTTAAGAAGTGATTAGATTGTTAGGACTGTGCCCTCTTGAATGGGTTCATGGTGTAGTGGGTATGGTTCTGATGGTGCTATAAGGAGAGCTGAGTGAGAAATTTAGCTCTCTTGCTCAGCCCATTCTCTCCACATGATACCCTGAGATGCTGTAGTGAGTCACCACCAAGAAAAAGGCCCTTACCAGATGTGTTCCCTGAACTCTGGACTTCCCTTTGTTGTGCAGCAGGATTGACTCAGGGAAAATCGACCCCTTCTCCAACTCCAGGAACTCTGATTTTTCTAAGCCAAACAGTATGTGGCGATGCCCTAGTTATGTACCCCCCTTCCACCCCCCATTAGGTTATGAACATATGACCTAATTTGGCTCAGAAAGAATAGAAAAGGGTAGGAGGATTTCTCTAGCTGGGTGTCAGAAAGGAGCACATATTCATCCTTTGCTACTGGTTGCCATCATTGACCATAAGGGGAACCAACCTTAGGTGAAGTCAATGCTGTGGATAATAGAGTGAGAAGGCAAAGAGAACCTGGATTCTTTATAACATCACTGAACCACTGGTTTGACCAGTTCTGTAGCTGCCCTTCCTCTGGGCTTCTGCTCCATGAAATAATAAATTTCCTCATTGTCTAAGCCAGTTTGAGTTGGGTTTTCTGATACTGAGAGCTGAAAGCATTCCAGGTAATGCAGCAGCTTATGCATGAGTTTTAGCCTTCATGCTCTGTCCCAGGTCTAGTGGTTAGACCTTTGGACGTTCAATAGAGCAGCGTGGTTAAGAGCCATTGCACTGGACCCAGAAAGCCTGCATTTGAATCCAGCTTCACCTCTTCCTAATTTGGGCAGGCTACTTAATTTCTCTGTGCTTCACCCTTTTATCAGTAAACTGGGGATAATGATGATACATAACTTGCAGGGTTGTGATGAGTAGAGGGGCTACAATATGCCAGGTGCCTGGAAGAGTGGTTAGAACATTATAAGAGTTATAAAAGTGTTAGTGGTTGGTTGGTATTATTGTTAAAAACTTTGCAAATATTTCCTTACCATTTTTTCCAGAACTAATAAAAACCAAAACCCAAAAAAAAAAACCCTTTCTTTTTACTGTTGAAAGTTTTAAATCATTTTCATTACTGAAGTCAGCTGAGCCCAGTTTGACTTTTTACTTCTGCTCCAGGCTTCAGCATCCCAGGAGCCATCCTATAAAAGGGGCCACTCTTTGCCTCCTTTCTTTACACACCTCATGTTCTGACAATTGACCTTTCAACCCTGCATGGAACAGACTCACATTTGCTTTCGCTCAGTTTCTACTAATGTTTTGTAACCATCTTAATAACTGTCATGTCAACATCGTTCCTTTCAAAATGGTTGATAAGCCACCACTTTTATGAGGGAGCTCCGCATGGCCCAGTCCTGATGACAGCCATGCTCTGTCTCTTTTGTCAACAGGTGATATCCAACCCAGAAAAGGAAAACCACTACCCAAGTGCCTACTCTTTGCCTGGTACTATGCTAATTGCTTTCACTATTTCTTGAATAATATATTTCTATCAAGGGCGTACACACAAATTGAGTGATCTATTTAGAGTTTTGTTTCAGTTAGAATAACTTAGGATATACATAAGTAACCAGCCCCACATTTTTTGTTGTTTTAGAATAAGAAAGGATTGTCACTCCCTTTAGTCTATGTGTCCTCCTCAAGCAAGTAGGGAAGGAAGGCCAGGCTGTACATCGAGAGTTAGCAAATGTTTTCTTAAAGGTCCATTTAGTAAGCATTTTCAGCTGGCAGACTATTGTGTCTCTGTTAGTCTGAAAGCATGCATAGACAAATGGGCATGGCTGTGTTCCAATAAAACTTTATTTACAAACGTAGGTGATCACTCCATAGGCTGAAGTTTGCTACTTCTGCTCTCTATCATCCTTACTCCAGGACCCAGGCTGGTGTAGGATCCATCATCTGGAATGCTGCCCATCCCAGTGGCAAGAGGGAAAAAGAGCACGGAGAATCACTTGCCAGCTCCTAAATGCATCACTTCACATTTCATTGACATAGAGATCATCTGGTCACATCTAACTTCAGTAAATGGGGGCAGGGAAGCAGTCCTTCTGTGAGCCTAGGAGATGGGAACGAGTAACATGGATAGGCAGTGGGAAAGTCTATCACATGTTGAATCATTTATTCATCTCTTTTTGTGGCTATATTTTTGCTGAGTTTTATGTTCCTAGTTAAGGAAATGAGTTACAAAGTTGTGGTTTTCACTATGTTCCGATAGGTGTGTTACATGTTACCCAGTTCCTGGATCAGCTGGACCTCCTTTCCTCTTTTTCCTGCTTTTCTTGTCCAGGCTGTAGGCTTGTTATTACTCATCAACCAGAGCACTGAAGAGCCAGAGGGAAAGCAGAGCACAGAATGCAAATGCATGTAGCTCGAAAGTAGTCCCTGGGCCATGCACCACCACATAGGAAAGCTGCTTCAGAGGGCTCCTTGACAGGTTTGGGATTTCAGAAATTTGCATATTATTGATTATTATCTAATTTATGCAATCTATTCAGAGTGACCATTCTTAGGGGGCAATGTCTGGCCCACGTTGGACAGCTGTGTATATGACAAGTGTGTGTGTGTACGTTTGTGCATGTGTCTGTGCCTCTGTGTGTGTGTGTTTAGGAATGAATATTGGAGAACCAATTTGGTCAACCTTCTCCTCACAACTCTCTTCTTTTACAACTATTTCCTTTTTACATTTCTCTTCCTTCCCAGTGAACCCTGATATTTTCAGAGAGTAAAAGTTACATTGGAGGGAGTAGAAGTTAAGGAAATTTGGGGCCGGCCCGGTGGCGCACTGGATAGTGCGCCGCTTGGGAAGCACAGCGGCGCTCCCGCCCGAGAGTTCGGATCCCACATACGGACTGGTTCCTGCTCACTGGCTGAGCGAGGTGCGGGGGCAACACCGAGGGTTGCAATCCCGTTGCCGGTCCCTGGTCCGGTACGGGGGCAACACTGAGGGTTGCGATCCGTTGCCAGACATGGAAAAAGACAAAAAAGACAAAAAAAAAAAAAAAAAGAAGTTAAGGAAATTTGTTTGGTTAAACTTCCCTTGCCTATTATGTGCCTAATCCTCCAAATTTTGTTCTTTCTTTCTCTTTTTCTTTCCTTCTTTCCTTCCTTCCTTCCTTCTTTCTTTCTTTCTTCCATCCATTCAACATTGAAATGAGTTCTGACTATTTGCCAGGCCCTGTGCTAGGCAGGTAATGGGAGAGACACAGTCCATATGTGAATAAGAGAGACACAGTCTATGCCCTCATGGAGCTGATAACTTTTGTGGGAAAAAAATTATAATAATTGATCGGAGACCTGAAGAATACTTGGTGGACTGTTACAAGGGAGCATGAGGCTGCGGCATCTATAACCTGGAAGGTAAAGCCTTAGAGAAGAAACTTCCTGTTGCTTTGCATGAATGAAGGTAGTGTTAAGGGATCTGATTCTTCAACCTCCTGCTTCCATTGTTTATACTGCTGCCAACTTTAGCTTTGCTTGGAGAATGGCAAGCAGCCAGCAAGTTCTTAGCAGATTTCCCATTTGTAATAGGTTTCTCAATTATCTGACTTTGGCTTAGAGATCAAATTGCCTTTAGCCCTTTCATCCTTGCCAGAAAGAGCTGGCACTTGCATGTGTGAAACATTGCTCAGGTGAGAATTTCACATGATTTGAATAAAAGAACTAAAACTTTCCAGGAAATAAAGGGAGTAGGAAAAGTATAGCTTCTTTATTTTGTTGCCTCCAAAGCTTAAGCTTCTTATTTGAGATTTTTATGTTCTCTATCATTTTTTGGTTTTATTTTACTTGAATTTTTTCTTCTATGATAAAAATGTGTATCTAGTTGGAATGCAGACATAAATAAAATTATAACAATACTTAAGTGTAAAAGTATCTTAAGAAAATAATTCTTACATAAAATCAAGCACGATGTTCAAACCAACAAAACCATATGCAGTAAAAACTCATTTATTTTGCAACCTGGAAAAAAGTGCTATTTCATACTACAAATTTTTCAGAAAATTTGCTTCTTTTGCATGCTCTTTTGGGAAGAATTTTTGTTAAAACTAAGGTATTTTGAATCTAAATATTCCTGATACATCTTAAACCAAACGTAATGTACACTTTTCTTGATGACTCCAAGCCATCATTAATTCAGATGATTCTAATTTTCTGTTGCATATTGATGCCCTCAGCACCTACTGAAGAGGTGTAGGACAATGTGCATTAATAGGAATAACAAGAATGCCATGCTTTAAAAGTATTTCCATGAAAACCTATTTATAGGTTTGGTTGTTTTTTGTTTTTGGTGTCTCCTTTGTTGTTAGGGGTGTCAGACATCCCTTCTCCCAAGGTATCATCTATCTGCTTCTAATCAGAAAGCTGACAATTCACTACTTTTGATTTATGTGAAGCATGTTTATAAGGATAAACTTGGATGCATAAATAATCACTTAGAACAAAACTAACAGTGGCTAAGACAAGATAAAAGCTTATTCCTCTCTTGTGCATAAGAATTACAGAGATAGGCAGTCTAAGACCAGTATGGCATATCTTGAATTTCACAGGAATTCAGGCTCTTTCTAGCATTCTGGGGCAACTTTGTCTGTAGGGTGTAGCTCCTATTGTCACAGTCCAAGAAGGTTCCTGGACATACCAGAGTTCCAGGCAGCCAATTGGAAGGCAGGAAGGCAGAAGAGTTGAGTCCCACCTTTGTGGGATTATTTCTAGACTTCCTATACAGCAACATTTCTGCTTACATGTCATTGATCAAAAGTTTATCACACTTGTAGTTGTAAGAAGACTGGGAAATGTAGTTTTTATCTGGGTGCATGACTTTCTTAAATAAAATTGAGTTTTTGATACCCAGTAGAAATGGAAGAAAGTGTGTTGGGGTCAACCACCTGTAGCCTCTGCCATTTTCCAATATAAAATATTCAAACCTATTAGAAAATTGTGTAGAGATTTCAGTAACGTGGATTTTTCCTTTGAGGTAAAATGAATGGCATTTAGCATGCACTTACATATTTTAATCATCACAAGGCCTTGTTTTTTTTTTTTATATTCTCCATATGATTCTGAATAAGTGTGCTATATAAATGGCATTTGAACTGAGGTGCCATTGTGGCTGAAGTGAATACTTTTATATAAACCCTTTTAGTAGAATTCAAGAAATTCTAGTTTGTCATATCACAGACATATTCCAAATACGGGTGTTTCCTCTTAAAGTATGTGATTCACATATGTGCAAGAATTATATGTGGTCTGAACAATTTAGATTGGATCCTTACGTTCAGTTATATCTACTCCCTTTATCACTGTTTCTCAGCTTACAGAATTTATGCCAAGACTGACTAGAAATAAATTTTAATTCCTAGAGAATAAACAGAATCTTCTCTTTGGAGTATTCCTTACGTCTCTCTAAATCTATTCCTTGCAATGTTTGAAGGCTTGAAGAGAAGAATGTATACATGGAAATTAAATGCCAATTTGTGTGTCTGTTCAATATATTGCATTTAGCAAGGATCACTATGGACATTATTTCTTTGGTTTCCTGATAATGGCTTAAAATCAAAAGCAACAGTTGTATTAGCTAAATGTGTGTCAGACTTAGAGCTGAGACTTGTGTCCCGAACCCCTTGGGTGACTTAGTTCTCTGAATATGCCATGGTGGCACGCATAGTCTTCTGATGAATTGTATGGGCTGCATTTTAACTGCTCTGATCTAGTGGGCCCACAAATGTGGATTTTGTCTATGAAGCACATGTGGAAAGTGGAAACATTTAACTTACTCCAGAGCTGATGAGCGACTGCTATACACTGTCACAGCTGCATTGGTGGGGTACAGCTGCTCTACCAGGTGTTAGATATTTTGAATATCTCCCTGTTAAGGATTGGATAGAGCGTTCTAGTTATATGTCAGAGATTCACCGATGTAAGATTTCTAGCCCTGTTGAGGAGGAAGTCCCCCCTACCCCAACACACACACAGCCATCTCTTGCATCTCCAGCTCTCCACTGGAGTAGGAGTCTGGCAGTCTCCTGCCAAGCATGAGGAGGCAGGTGCCTGAGCTGGGGCAGATGATGCAAAGTTCTTTGCCTTCCACATTTGACAGAACCTTTGTTCACTCTATTTTCACTCTGGCTTCTCAGCCATTCCTAGCCTCAACTCATTTACACGAAGATTTAGCTGCGAGGGTAGATGGTTTCTGGATATACTAGCAAAAGTAAAAAGTGAAAAAACAAGAACAGCACACCCTCCACAGGCAGCCACCATCACTGTGCATCTGCCTGGGCTCTCGGATGCTGGGGAAAAATCTGCTAAACACGGGTGGTTTCCAGGCCAGTGGTGGAGATGGGGAGAAGTCTCCCTGAGGACAATGAGGGATTTTGACCTGAACCAGCTCCTACTGTAGAGGAGCTTGGGTTGCAGTGGGGAGAGAAAAGAAAGAATGAGTATTAGTCTGCTTGGGCTGCCATAACAAAATGCCATAGACTGACTGGCTTAAACACCACAAATTTATTTTCTTGCAGTTCTGGAGACTACAAGTCCAAGATCAAGGTTCTGAAGGATTCAGTTCCTGGTGAGGGCTTTCTTCCTGACCTGTAGAGGGTTGCCTTCTTACTGTATCCTCACATGGCTTCACATGGTGAAGAGAGAGAGTGTGAGCAGTCTGGTGTCTCTTCTTATAAGGACACTAATTCTATTGGATCAGGGTCCCCTCCTTATAACCTCATTTAACCTTAATTACTTCTTTAGTAATTAAGTTTACTAAAAACCCCCACACTGGGGGTTAGGGCTCCAACATATGAATGGGGAGGGGACACAAATATTTAGTTCATAACAACGTGTTTGAGATAAAACACCTGGAAGGATCAGTGGGTCTCCCAAACTTCATTCTGGGCTAGAAGAATTTGCATAAAATTCTTGTCTAGAAGATTTGCATAAAAACCAATGGCTTATTCTCTTGAATTATTCCCACAGGCATGGCTTCCCTACCTCCTAGCTTAGATCCTCAGCCTCAGAAGGTACTTCCATTTGAGGGGATGTATTGTGCTAACACTAGTTCCAGAAGGAGTGACTGCATCAGGGGAGAGTTGCAGTGGAGACGTCCTGCATATCCTCCTGACTGCAGTTAAGAATGACCACATTTCCAGAGCTAAAACTGGGACACACCTTCAGACTCAGATAAGAATATTTTAATTGGAATTTCTTCAGAAAATACATAGCAATTGGTTGCTCTAGGGTTGGTGTAGGGAACATCAGGAGAAATAGAGGACTGTGTAAAGGTAAAGAAGTAAGCAATAAAGGAACTTGTCTGAGAGCAAAATTTAACTTTCATCAATGCCTCTAAGAAGGACCTGAGGCTCACAGGTAGAGATTCAGGCCCCAGATGCTCAGCATCTACACTTCACCCACAGACCTCCTTTCTGTGACCCCTGGCCATCAAGGCTGCTATAAGGGCTCACCCAACCAGATTTCTCAAGTCACTCTGTGCATATGGGAATATTGTGGGAATTTTTGGTTCTCTCCATTCCTCCCTTAGTGGGTCATCCAGAGTGTGGTCAGAAAGGAGCAGTGGACTAAACTTTGACCTCTGGGCATGTACCCCCAAGTCCTGGTTTTTGGGGAGAGAGAGCTAAGATTTCTATTACTCCAGAAAATGTGTCATCCTCTTCCATGTCTAGCACAATCCCAGAGGGTGTAGTTCCCATTGAAGTCTAAATGATGCCTCTGGAGTTGTGCAGTGCACAGCCTGCAAGATGGTGCCTCTCCCTAGTGATCCCTAGTCCCAAAGGGATCAGTTACTATAACATTATCTCTGGCAATTGCAGGAATGGAACTAGGGCCCATAATAACAAGGCCAAGATTTATCCATGTGCTTGTGCAAAACTTTTATTTTCCATATCATTTTATTGCCCTAGTATACATTTTGATATGGGAAGTGACCTACACTTTCATGGATCTGTGCTCTTCAGATTCCTTCCAGCTTTGCCAGGGGCAATCTGCCTAAGAAACACATTTATTCCAAGTAAATGCTGATTTCACTCTCTTGAATCTAAATCTAAATCTTCTCCAGGAAAAAAATTGGTTAATAATTCTTCTACTTATAAAGCTGACTAGATCTAGTCTACAGTGTATCTAACATATACAAAATTATTTAAATTAGGACTGGAAGGTACAAGATGTTGCCAATGCCTTCAAAGCAGCAAAAAGATTTTTCTTCAATTACTTAAAATCTAGCCGTGGTGCATGCTAATATTCAAGGCTCTCTAAACCAGTGGTTCTCAAAATGTGGTTCCTGGAACAGTATCATCAGCATCATCTGGAAACTTTGTTCTTGGGTCCTACCCAAATCAGAAACTCTGGGAGTGGGCCCAATATCTGTGCTTTAACAAGGCCGGCAGGTGATTCTGATGCACTCTCGAGTTTGAGAAGCTGTGCTCCAGATCTAAGACAGTGAGTCTAGTCTTGGCTGTGTATTAGAATCACCTGATTCTAATAATCTGATGCTCAGGCCACACCCCAACAAATCAGAATCACTGAAGATAGAACCCAGGTGTAAGTTCTCTAAGTGACTGCGTGTACATCCAAGGTTTAAGAGCAGTAATTCTCAAAGTTTAATGTGTGTAGAAGTGACTTGGTATATTTAAGTATATAGATTCACCCCCAGACAGTTTGATTCAGTAGGTCAGTGGTGAGCTCAGGAATTTCTATTTTAAGCCAATAGTCCAGGTGATGCTGTTGCAGAAAATCCAGGGGCTGGCCAGTTAGCTCACTCAGCAGAGCGTGCTGCTAGTAACATCAAGGTTAAGGGTTTGGAACCCTGTACTGGCCAGCTGCAAAGAAAGAAAAAGAAAAAAGAAAATCCATGGATCACTCCCTAAGAAACACTACTTAGAGCCAGGATTGCTTAAAGAATTTTGAAGAAGGTCCATGGTTACTGGTGGGGTATAAGAAGCCGTAGCCATGAAGATGAAAAGCTCTGAAGGTGCAGACTAGAAGAAGTCGACAGATGACTGCATGGAGAAGGCAGGAAATGGAACTGCAGATGCAGAAAGGCAGTGAAGCTGTTTAATTGGGATGTCCCTGTCAACCACTGCCTTTATTTACCATGGGAGGTAATGAGTTCTCCTAGTGAACAAACTAATATCAGCAGACTGACCAAAATAACCCCTAAATTGTATGGTCATGTGCTGGAAGCTAGCACATCCTAACAAACTCAATCCACATACCAGGAGCAGGGCAGTAGCGTGAAAATGACACAGACTTTGGAGTGGTAAAGCTACACAACGACACCACTTGTTGAGTAAGGCAAATCATAACTAAAGCCAAAATGTTTCATTACTTTAGTTATACTAAGTTTCCATTTGTATTGTCAGGGCTAGGGCTCAGACCTTTCAAATCCATTGTACAGACTGGGTCACCAGACCCCTCACATGCCAGGCTGGGTCACCAGACCCCTCACACAAGGTCCACGCTAGATAACTGGAAAAGATCCTGCGAGCAGTTGGCAGGTGACATGAGCTCAGTCCTCAGCAATGGCAGCAGCAGCTTACAGGTCCAGCAGCAGCGGCAGTGGCCTCCCATAGAGTTCTGAGGACTCTGGCAGCAACAGCTTGCAGCAACAGCCTCCAGCAGCAGTAGTGGTCTCCCCATGGCCCCCCAGGGCATCCCTGGGGTTAGGCACCCATGGATCAGAGCCATTCACCCTTTATACTTAAGTCCATAACCCAGGACACCTGGGTGCACAAGCACAATTACATTAGACAATACCCAAGGAACACCTGGGCGCACATGCATATTTACATCAAATGCTTGGCAAGATTCTGAGGGGCCCTGACCATTTTCCTATATTTTCCCAACAGGAGCGAAGCAGACCTGGATTTGAATCTGGATGTCACCACTTGCTAGCTATGTGACCCTGGAGAGTTACTCATCTATCTGACACTGTGTACTGATCTCTCAAATGATATAATACCTACCACACAGGGTCATTACAAAGATTAACATGAAAAGCACTTGGCACCCACTCAGCTCACAACAAAGGGTGGCTATTGTTATTTTGAAGTGTTAAATATCCCCT
This sequence comes from Galeopterus variegatus, assembly GCF_000696425.1. Lineage (NCBI taxonomy): Eukaryota > Metazoa > Chordata > Mammalia > Dermoptera > Cynocephalidae > Galeopterus > Galeopterus variegatus. The sequence goes on along the minus strand of NW_007726634.1, from coordinate 59,222 downwards.
AACCATTTATCAACCAGAGGCTGTGTTCTAATTTATTGTACCAGATGTCATCCAGTAGTTGTGACATCCTGAGAAATTCCTCCAGTTCCTCTGCATTGACTCACAGAATTTACAAAGGCAGAGAAATGGAAACTTGCCATCATCTTTAAAACCAAGTAAAAACAACTAAGAATAGATAATCTGGGGTATATATTTTTTACCTATATAAGCACTGCACTTGATTAAGTCCCCCAAACTACTCTCCTGGAGTCTCTTGAACAAACTATACCCGTAGCAATTTGACTGGTGAAAAGTTAACTTGGGAAAAAGGATCTTAAATACTTCCCCAGCTGTGTCCTAATTGCATGTTTATGGAGAATGTATGTTATTTTTTACTGTGGTAACATCAAGGATAGATGCTACTAAAGAGAATAAGTGATATGTGCCACGTTTTCTTATTCAGAAAGGCTTTTTCTTTCTTCTGATGTGCATACAGAAATAAAAGAGAATACGGGGGGTGGGGAGATATTAAGAATTAAAGTTTGGAAAGAATTCAAGGAGTCACCTGTTTATTTTTTGAGTTTCAGGCAGAAAAGTCTAGTGTGACCCTCAGGATGGCCTGAGGCAGATGGAAGCTTCTCTCAACCTCGGTTCTTAGGAAAGGACTTCACTGCTCAGCTGCATCCCTCCTGCCACAGGATACACACGTTTCCTCTGGTGGCTTTGGGATGGCGAGCACTGACTTCATAATTACTCCTCAGTTGCTTGAAGATGACAGTTGAGCTATTCTCTACCCTCTTGTTTTCCAGGAAAAAAATCCAGGTCCTTAAAACTTGCCTCATAGGCATCGTTTCCCAGCCCTTTAACCGTGTCTCTTCTGTGTGCCCTGGCCAACCCCTCTGCTTCTGTCCTCGGCTGTGGCTCTCAGAGCTGGACCTGGCCCATGAATGAGGATGTGACTGCACTGACAGGAATTGGAAAGCCCCCTCTGTTTCCACACTCACTTGCAAGCCAAGAAAGTAGTGAGCAGTCATCACCAAGCACCTTCCAGACATTATTCTAGAAGGTGTGGAAAACTCAGCTGTCCACAGGGACAGGCAGGAACATAGATGGGATGGGAGAGGATATTCTCAAAAAAGAGAATGTACTGTTCGGCTGTGCTTGGCTACAGACGTCTGTTGCCCTGAGGCACATTGTTATCGGGTCTGATTGTTCTAGAAAAATACAAAATATGGACTTTAAAAGTTTCTAATTTTTAAAAAATGTTGTCTACCGTCTTAAAAATATTTAAACACTCGGTAGGCAAATAAAACATATCTGGAGGTAGAATCAATTCTCTACACCTCCTGATAGCTTCTGTTGTTGTTAATGGAATATAAACAGAGAGTCAAGTAGGCGTGGGAGCCTGGGGATGGGTTAGCAACAAAGATAGACAGGCAAACTGTTTTTTAGCAAAAAATAGTCATAGCAATTATTGATGACAAACACACATTTATAAGAGAAAAGAAGAATTATTAATAAAATACTAAAATAATTATCATCTTAACCCAGTGCCTGGAGTATAGTAAATGTTCAATAGATATTTTCTGAATAAATACTTGACTTTTTAACACTGATGGCTATTATGAAGCATTTCATGATTTCGCTGGCTCTGAGGAACAGCCCTGAGAGGTAACAATATTATTCTCCTCATTCTCATCACCCCCAGAGGTGCCAGGAGCAGTAGAACTGGAGCTCCCATCCAAATGCGTCATTGTCATTACCAATCCCTCGCGCACCTTGTCTTCCCAACATCTAGGGCCCACCTTGCCTGCAGGCATGAGTGGGCACCTGTGTATGTAGTGTGATTTGAGAGGCCACCCTCCCCTCCTCCTCACAAAGAATGACTTCTCATAGGTAGTTAATACAAAAGCAAACAAACAAAAAACTCAAAGCAAAGAAGGGGATAGACACTGAAAAGTAGGTCTTCCACCCACTACTCTCATCTAGCCACCCAGTTCTACTCTCTGGAGGCAACTCTTATAATCAGCTTATGTAAACTTATAAAGATATTTATATATTTTGTGCATGTTTGTATGTTTGCACACAAACAACATTTTATAATATAGTTTATTCTTTGCTTTTTTTTTTAACTTAATACTATAATTGGAATAACTTTCCACATCAGTAAATATGGAGCCGCCCCATTCTTTTTAACAAAATCCCTACTGAAACACATTTAGGTTGTTTCCAGTCTTTTACTATCATAAATAATGATGTGGTGAATAACTTTGCCTATACATAATTTCACATGTAAATCTATAAAAACTCACAAGTGGAATTGCTAGATCCAAGAGTATATACATTTTTAATTTTAAAGCTTGCCAAATTGCCCACCATAAAACCCACTTTATACCCTCACAAGCAATGTATTGAATGCTATCATTCTATTTTGTAAAAGTCTATTTTTCTGTTTATTCATCCACCTCTGTGGTCACAGTCTAGACAACCCAAACCAGTTCCACTTCTGAAATCCACAATTTAAATGTGTATCTCTGTCCATGTCTTTCATCCAGCTACCACTGTGACACCCCTGCACTTTCTCCTGGCACCCTTTCCTATCAAACCTATCTCTGTGGACTATCATTAGCCTCTTTTTCTTTGTGAGGGCAAAATCCTCATCCTAGATCAGTCCAACCATCTGCCACCTCCAAACCAACACCCTAGCTACCAAGTACTCTTATTTTTATTTTATTTTATTTTATTTTATTTTATTTTATTTTATTTTATTTTATTTTATTTTATTTTATTTTATTTTATTTTATTTTATTTTATTTTATTTTATTTTATTTTATTTTATTTTATTTTATTTATTTATTTTTTGTGACCAGTAAGGGGATCGCAACCCTTGGCTTGGTGTCACCCACACTGCACTCAGCCAGTGAGCACACGGGCCATTCCTATATAGGATCCGAACCCGCGGTGGGAGCGCTGCTGCACTCCCAGTGCCGCACTCTCCCGAGTGCACCACAGGGCTGGGCCCCAAGTACTCTTAGACAGGAGTCATCCCACTGGGCTGCTCCAAATCCACATGCCCCAGCTGCCCCATACTGCCTCCCTTCCCCAGAAGATCTTTCAAAACTTTCCCTTCTCCTCTGAACTCCCCAGTCCCTCGACAGATGGCCATCCCTTCCACCATCCTCTGGGGAAAGGACAACCCTGTTTTTCTTTCCCCTGTCCTCACCTTTTCTCTCTCCTGACTCTTCTCTTGTCATATAGGCATATTCCAACATCTTCCATCTAAAAAGACTCTCCTTGGGCCGGCCCGGTGGTGCACTGCTACAGTGCACCGCTTGGGAGTGTGGTGGCGCTCCCGCCGAGGGTTTGGATCCCACATACAGACCGGTTCCCACTCACTGGCTGAGCGAGGTGCGGGCGCGACACCGAGGGTTGCGATCCCGTTGCCGGTCCCCAGTCCGGTACGGGGGCAACACTGAGGGTTGTGATCCGTTGCCGGACACGAAAAAAGACAAAAAAAGGAAAAAAAAAATAAAAAAAATAAAAAGACTCTCCTTGACTCTCTGCCCTTCCTCTTGCAGCCACTATCTTGTCTGTCCTCCTGTTCACTGCCTAACTTCTTGTGAGAATATCTACACTTGTGATTTTTTTTCCATCCTCATTTTTCCTTTCATCTCCAAACCTCTAAAATCTGACTTCGACCGTCATGACTAAAGCTGCTCTCTCAGGCGCCTGGTAATCTCCTGACAGCAATTACAGTGGGCACGTTGATGACCTCCTGTCTCTTAACCTCTGTACAGACATTTGACACTCTTTCACCACCTTTCTTCATGAAACAGCCATTTCTTCCTTTAGTTGCCAGGACTCACCAGCCCACTCTGTGCTGCAGCCATATTTAACTCTCTGTAGTCCCTCCTGGAGTAGATATGGTGTCAACCCTCAACCCCCAAGTCACTAGCCTAAACCAAACATGGTAATCTCACTCCCCCTGCTAGCAATCTGATTGGGAAGGACCGCACGACCCAATTCTGGCAAATAAGACATAAGAGGAAGCCGTCTACTTGGGGTCAACAGAGAAGGATATTCTTACTCCTGAAGAGTCACGCAGAAAAGATAGCATCTTTTCTCATGTCAAGAGTGAGCAGAACACAATGGGAAGGGGAGAGCTGGCAGCACACAGGGAAGGGGAGCTGAGCCTTTGTGTGCTCTGCCTGATAGGACCTTCCTGCTATGTAAAAGCATGAATTGGCTTATGGCTCAGCTAACTGGCGTTGGGTGTTATTTACTTGAAGGTGTCTAAATCCGTACATCATATTCACTCTTCCATTTGTATGTGTTGTTTCTTCTGCATAGAATCCTTTCCCCACCCTTTATCTACTATCTCCTACAAGTCCATGAAGTCTCAACTCAGGCATACTTCTACCAGGGGGCCTTTCATGATTCCCCAAGAGAAGGCATCTTTCCTTTGTGCTCATATAGTACAATGTAAGTACATAATTTATTTTTCCATAGTCCCCACTAGACTGTAATTCTTTGAAGGGAGGGATTACATTTAACACCTAACCCTGTGCCTGGCACATAGTAATGCTCACTAAGTATTTGTTAAAAGACTAAAGTAATGAGTATTGGTTTCAGTGATGTAACTATCTTTTTTTCATAACAATATTGGCAGAGACTCATGGAAATGGGCACTCCCCACACACATAGCTGATGGGAGAGGTTTTCCGAATGTCAACTTGGCAGTTTGTTTTAGAGGACAAAAAAAGTGTCCCAGAAATTCCACTTCTAAGAATTTATCATTACATGAGAATCAGAGATGTACACAAAGATTTATTTGCATATATGTACAGTATTGTGTGGTTCTTAATGGCAAAGCATTGAAAATAATCAACAACAGCAAAGTGGATTGGTTAAATAAATTACAGTAGATTCATATACTGCAATACTATGCAGCTAACATATTATTCATTATTTTCATTATCATTCATTATTTATTTAACATATTTTCATTATTTGGGAAACTATTTACATTATATTATTAAGTGAAAAAGCATATAACAAAAGCTATATGTGTGGTCCCTATTTTAAAAATATATATGAACACACCAAGGTCAAGGGTTCAGATCCCTGTACTGACCAGCTGCCAAAAAAAAAGTGTATATATATGCACAAAGGACAAGACTAAAAATTATACACTCATATTTTAATCGTAGTTATCCGGAATGGTAGGATTGTGAGTGATTTTAATTTCTTATTTATGCTTTTCTAAATTTTCAACAATAAATGTGTACTTTTAAAAGCTATTAATAATAATATTAAGAAAAGACAGGAAGAGGGGGAAGAAGAAAGAAAGAACAGAGAGAGGACAGAAGAGAAAGGAGAGAGGAGAAAGCATGAAAACATAGGGCTCTGAATCAGGACAGCTGAGCTTTAGTCCCAGTTTCACCATTAAAAACCATCCACTTTAGGCTAAGTCATTCAATCTTTGTCTCTCAATTTCTCACTCATTAAACGGGAATAATAATATTTACCCTGCCTCACAGAATTGTTGCGAATACAAAAAAGTTTATGAAGGTGCTTTGAAAAAGTATTTTGTATTTTGTAATGTATTTTGTAATAAAAGATGGCATTGTTGGTTATATGTAATATTGTTTAACCACAGCTACCCTTTTTGCAATTTATCCTCAGACAAACACATTTTTTGTCTAAATGATGAAATCTAATCCATTATTTCCTGTGGGGCTTTCCAAGCATTTGAGAGAGAGGCCAAAATTTCATTCAATCAATAAAGGTGTCTGTTTTGTTGAAACAAAAAAAATAAAATAAGTTAAAAATTTCTCCCACTTACCAAAATATCTGAAATCCCTATCTTCCTCATTCCTTCATGTTGAAGTACTGCAAGTTGCATGACAAAATAAAAAATTACATGAAAGAGGGAAAATTTCTTTCATGCTTTACATTCTGTGGAATAAAACATGTGGCCAGTGGTTTGTGAAGAGAGCAGAAAAGATACATTGAGTTACAGATCACTACCCTGGGCAAAGGCAGCTCTTATTTCAGTGACAATCTGAGTAGCCAGAGGTTACCTTACAACCTTAAGTACTTAGAATTAAACTACTTAAACTGGCATTTAATATTCTCCATAGGTAAGCCTCAAGTTCTCTCCATAAGATTATTAGGTAATACACACACTACCTTTCAGCCAAACTGGAATACACTAGACTCTTATTTAAAATAAGTATAAAATGATATCTCATTAGGGTCTTGATTTGTATTTCTCTGATCACTAATCATATTGAACATTTTTTCATATGTTTATTGGCTGTGTATGTTTCCTCTTCTGATAAATGTCTTTTAATTTCTTTTTGTAATTTTCTGTATTTTTTCTTATTGATTGGTAGAAACTATATATTCTTGATACTAATAATGTGTGTGTTACAAATATTTTCCCTCAGTTTGACATTTTTCTCTACATTTTCTTTAAGATATCTTTTGATGAATAAGATGTATTAATTTTAATATAATTTATCAATGTTGGACTTCCAGTCAAGTTGGTGGAATAGACAGTCCCCAGCATCACTCTCTCCCACAAATAAACAAATTTACAACTCTAAAAAAGCAACAACAGCCAAGCTGGGGCCACTAGAGCTCAGGGGAAGAGGAGGAGAGACCTACGGAGTGCATGAAGGCAGGAAAAGCCACAATGAGAGAAAGAAAAAACTGCTTACACCATTTTGAGCCCCGGCCACATCCAGACTGGAGCTGCTGAGCACATGGAGCAGGAGCTGGCAAAAGCCATAGCTTTGCTCCCTGCATGAAGCTGCTTGGAGGTGACAGGTGAGAAGAGTCTCTTGGTAACCCTCAGGCCAGCAGTACCACCAACAGGGTTCCTGTGGACCCATATAGGAGCAAGGAGCCACAACAACTGAAGAAAAGGAGCCACTCAGAGGCTGGTGAGTCATTGTGAGGGACCCACACATGGCCTTTCCCATGGGAAGTGTTTGGAGCATGGGCATGGGGGAGATGGTCCCACCAGGAGAACACTGGAGCACAGCAAGGACAGCTGATCTGCACCCTCGTCAGCGAAGGACCACTCAGAGGAGACAGGTCAAGAATATAGAATTGCATGGGGTGCAGTTTGATGAAAAGACTCAGGCCCAGACCAGTGTTTCTACACAATCCAGGTGCACCAGATCTCTTGTGGGCTAGAAGTACCTATAAAGTCCACCATTAAAACCTGAGCTGCACAAAAGAGCCTTCCCCAGGGAATCGGCAGCAAAGCAACAATTTAGCTCAACCACACAGCTCAAGTGCTTGTCCCCACAGGAAGTTCCCCCTTTTTAGAAGTAAGCAAAGGACAACAAATTAGTTCCAGTGCAGAGTTTAAATGGTGGGAACAGCAAATATTCCAACACAAAACTGAAAGAAAAAACAAAGTACCTCAACCATAGACAAAGTTTCATATTAACTAGTAAAGGTTTCATTTCACCAAAGAACACCTATTACGCATAGAAGGACCAGAAGTCCCCTGGGATACCAAGCCAGAAAGGGGAGAGGGCCAGAAGCCTCAGCAATGCCCCCCACCACCCGCAACCAATCCTGAGGGTGGGGGATGAGGGCCTTGGCCACTCTCCCCTGACACCCACAGCCAGCCCAATGGTGACCACTGAGCTGCCACAGGAAGTGCCCCAGTCTCTCCCAAGCCTGGGTAGTGGGGGGCCTTGGGCCTTAGCCACACCTCTTCGACACTCACAGCTAGCCCAGTGGTGACCACCGAGCCACCACTGGAAGTGCCCTGGACTCTCCTGAGCTGGGGTGGAGGGGGGCAGTGGGGGCTGTGGGCCTCTGCTACGACCCCCAATACCCACAGTCAGCCCAGCAGTGACTACCAAGCTGCTGCAGGAAGTGCCTGAGCCAGGGCAGTGGGGGACTTGGGCCTTAGCCACGCTCCCCTGACACCCACAGCTAGCCCAGTGGTGACCACCGAGCCACTGCAGGATGCACCCCACACTCTCCGGCTCCAGGGCTGTGGGGGGCTGAGGGACTCTGCCACACCCCCCCTGATGCATGCAACCTGCCCAGAGACAACCACCAAACTGCAGCAAGAAGGGCCCCGGGTTCCCAGGCTACAATGGTGGGGGGGGGAGCTTTTCCACACCCCCCTGACATCTGCATCCAGCCCAGCAATGACCAAACCATGACTGGAAGCCCCCAATCTCCCCTAAGGGAATGAGGGGGATGCCACAAACCTCAATCCTGCCCCTCCTCCTACCTCCTTCTTCCATCTCATTTCCTTCCTCTTTCCTCCTCCCCCTCCCTCTCAGCTGCTCTGCAACAACATCCTAGAATATAAAAATAATATTAATAAATTTTCATTTTCTTTAAAAAAATTTATCATTGTTTATAGCACTTTTAAAAATCTTGTATATCTTTCCTTATCCCAAACACTAAATTATATTTACTTATGTTTTCTACTATGAATATTAAAGTTTTGTTTTTCATATTTAAGTCTTTAATCCATCTTGAGTTGATTTTGTATGTGGTAGGAGTAGGGATCCAGTATCCCTTTTTTGTGTATCTTTCTTTCCCTATTGACCTGACACACCACATTTGTGTGTCAAAAATTTCCATTAGTGTGGAGGGATGTTTCTGGGCTCTCTATGCCATTCATTAATTTGTCTATCCCTTCACAAATACAAAATTATCTTAACGATCATTGCTTTACAATAAGAGTGACATCGGGTTGGTCAAGACCCCTTCAGTGATCTTCTTTAATTTTTCTCACTGCAAAGTTTTGTAGTTTTCAGTCTTTATTTTTATTTTTGGCAGCTGGCCCTTAAAGGGATCAGAACCTGTGACCTTGGTGTTATAAGGTTACACTCTCACCAACTGAGATAACCAGCCAGCCCTAGTTTTCAGTCTTTAGTGGACAGGACTGATGCACCTTTTGTCAGATTTATCTGTTTCATTTTTGTGATACTGTTATAAATGGTATTGTTTATTTCAATTTCCAGTTGTTTGTTACTAATATAAAGTAAAATTGATTTTTTAATATTGACCTTGTACCTGCAGTCTTGATTAACATACTCATTAGTTCATACCATTTCTTAGACACCTTAGGATTTTCTATACAGGCAATCATTATAAGTCTTCGTTTTAGCATCTTTCTTTCTAAATATGTAATCCTTTGATTTTCTTCCCTTATTACATTGGCTCCAGTACGGACATCATTGCCCTTATTCCCAATTTTAAGAGGAAAGCATTCAGTTTTGCACCATTAAGTATGATGTTATCTATAGATTTTTGCGGATGGCCCTTACCAACTTGACAAAGTTTTCTTCTATTCTTAGTCTGCTGAGTATATTTATCATGAATGAATAGTGGACTTTTTCAAATGCTTTTTTTTGTTATCTCTTGAGATGATTGTATGGTGTATGTTTTTTAATATATTTCCGTGATGAATTGCATTTATTGATTTTTTATATGTTACATTATCCTTACATTCCTGGGATAAACTCCACTTTTTTATGATGTATTATGCTTTTAAAATACGGTTGAGGGCCGGCCCGGTGGCGCAGTGCTACAGTGCGCCGCTTGGGAGCATGGCAGCGCTCCCACCGAGGGTTCGGATCCCACATACAGACCGGTTCCTGCTCACTGGCTGAGCGAGGTGCGGGTGCAACACCAAGGGTTGCGATCCCGTTGCCGGTCCCGGTCCGGTACGGGCGCAACACTGAGGGTTGCGATCCGTTGCCGGACATGAAAAAAGAGACAAAAAGGAAAAAAAAAAAAATACGGTTGAAATATGATTGGATTTGTTTTGTTAATTTTTAAAAAATAATTTTGTATTTATCTGTCTGTTTTCCATTCATCTCATCTGTTCTTGGTTTCCTTTTTCTGTCTGCCTAAAAAACTTCCTTTAACAGTTCTTGTCGGGAGCATCTGCTGGTGCTGAATTCTCTCCACTTTTGTTTGTCTGAATTTCTGGATATAGAATTCTACGCTGATTATTTTCTTTTTCTTTCAGTACTTCACAAATGTTGAATCTTGTTTTGGTTTTATATAGCTTCTGACAGTAAGTAGGCTCTCTTTCATCTTTGTTCTATGTTTTTGTTTTCACTGTGCTTACTTTAAAATTTTTCTTTTTAAAAAGGTGACTTTTGTAGCTTTTTTAAATGTTTACTCTGCTTGTGTTTGCTGCAATTCTTTTTTTTTTTTTTTTTTTTTGTCTTTTTCCGTGTCCGGCAACGGATCGCAACCCTCAGTGTTGCCCCCGTACTGGACCAGGACCGGCAACGGGATCGCAACCCTCGGCGTTGCTCCCGCGCCCCGCTCAGCCAGCGAGCGGGAACCGGTCTGTATGTGGGATCCGAACCCTCGGCGGGAGCGCCGCCACGCTTCCCAAGCGGCTCACTATCGCAGTGCGCCACCGGGCCGGCCCCTGCAATTCTTGAATATGATTATTTATAGTTTTCAACATGTTATAAAAATTTCAGCCATTGTTTCTTCAAACAAAATTTTCTATCTCCCAATTTCTCTCCTCTTCTTCTGGAATTCCAATCGCACATATTTTAGATAACTTGATATTGTCCCACAGATCATTAACCCTCTGTTACTTTTTTTCTTGTCTTCTTTTTTTTCCTTGTAGTTCATTTTGGATAGTTCTGTGTCTTCAAATTAACTTTTCTTATGAAGTATGTGAGATGTCTGCTATTAATCCCATTCACTAATTTTTATTCTGTATTTTATAGTTTTCACTCCTAAAAGTTTAATTTGGATACTTTTAATATATTCCATTTTCCCCCTCATCATTTTAGTGTTCATATTGGGGGCTCCATTTGTGGTTGCATACCGCCCAGCTCCGTTTGGGCTTTTCCTCCCTTACTGTGACCTGAAATCTCTCTCTGAAGCAATCGGAGAGCTTACCTGGTTTGTTCAGCCTTTCTCAGCGATCATTATCCTGCCATGATGGTTGTTTAGTTTCTAAAACTCATTGGCTCATACGTTTTACCTGTTTTTTAGTATAACTCCAGATATTTCTGCTGGATATAAAACTCCAGGTTGGTAGCATTTTCGTGTTCAGCATGTTATATTATGTTTTGATTTTCAGCATGTTACAGATGTTGTTGTCTTCTGGCTCGTGTTTTTGACAAGAAATAAATGGTTATTCTATTTCCAATTACTTACTTTTCTCCCTGGTCATAGGTCACATTTTCCTGTTGCTTCTCATGTCTACTATTTTTTTATTGGATGCTGGGCATTTTTACATTGGTGTGTGTCTGCATTTTGTTGTCTTTCCAGTTTCTGTCTCCTAAACTTAGAAAGACCTCTGTACTCTGCCTGGATTCCCCTATCTTGTGGCATGGTCCAGAAAGTATCTTCATGTAGAAAGCCAGAGTGGTCATAAGACTACTTTAGTTGATTCCTTTTCCTCAGAGATTGCTTATCTGCACTGCCTGTTTTCCAATATCTGAAAGCTCTTTTTTTACTACATCATGTCCAGTTTTCTAGTTGTTTGTAGTCAGAGCACAAGTCCAGTACCAGTTACTATGCTGTTTTCACCAGAAGCAGAAATTTAGCTATATTATTAAAAATAACCGTCCAACTAAAAAGAAAATAACAAATAAGGATTTCCATGATGTATTAGTCCATTTTTGTTGCTTAAAACAAAACACATGGAACTGGGCGATTTAGAGAGAGAGAGAGAGAGAAAGAAAGAGAGACTCTCCTCTTCTTTTAAAGCCCTCAGAACCATGCCCCTGACCACCATTTTTAATCCATTCACTACTGCACAGTCCTACAATCCAATCACCCCTTCTGGGCTCCACCTTTCAATTACCATAATAGGATTTCCCACCCTCTTAACAGTCACAGTGGGGGCTAAGTTTCTAATACATAAAACTTGGGGGACTCAATTCAAGTTTCAGGGGATTTTGAGGGGACATAATTCAACCTACTACACATGAATTAACCAGGGGAGAGTGTTTCATGAACCATGAATTATGATTAATACAATTCTACAGCCCTGGGGCCCTTTTCAAAATAAATTGAAAAAAAATTCACATTTGTATTTTCTATTATTGCATGCAGCACTGAAAGCCCACGTCATTGTGCGATACATAATTTTTGCTGCAATGGACAATTGTGTGGCTGGTATATGATCTTTATTTTTCTCTGTTGTGGCCTAATTCCCCTAAGTATTATAAAGACATATTTTATGCCATAGGAATGTTTGTTTTTAGAGTGTTTGTTTTTAGAGACAGTGTTTGTTTTTCTGGACTAATTCTTCCAGAATAAAAAGGGTGTAATACACTAGGGTCTCAAAATTTACTTTATGCTCACATTATTCACTCTCCCTTCTGTATACCATCTTTCTATATCTGTTCAATGCCATGCTTTCTGCAATATTCTGGTGATATGCCACCTTTTTTTATCTATTGTTTCCTTGTCGATATCTTTAAATCAAGACTTAGCTCTCTCTCCTGTTTCCATGCCTTGTTGTTTATACTTCATGTAGGATATTTATCCCATTCTAATTTGTTTTGTAATCATTAGTGTACATGTCAAATTCTACCCTCTGCCCCCACTAGGCTGTGAGTTCGTTAAAGGCAAGAACCACATCTTAATAATCTTTGGGCTTTCCTAGCACCTTGTATTATACCTGTCAAATGTAGCACTCAGTAAAGCTTTGCTAAATGAATGATGGAGAAAAATGGAAGGGCGTCCAAAATAAGCCACCCTTAACCCACTGTTTTTACCTAAATCATTGAGTCTAGTAATGCAGGCATCACTGTTCTCTGAATGGCTGCTTTAAAGGTCCATGATCCTGAGGTGGCTGCACCTCATGTCAACTTCTCTTACTCTGAGTTGCCATGGAGAGTGGATATTCACTGAATTGGTAATAAGACTTCATGTTTTTCCTCCTTTTCATCTGTTATATTTTTCTTTGCTTATCCCCTATTCCATTTCCAGTCTCCCTCAATCACTGAGGCTGTGGAAGCTAAGAAAAACAGGTCACAGTAGATTCTGTATGCATATCTACCCGTGGAGAGTAGAAATGTGTGTGTTTAAATGACAGTTGCTCAGTCCCTCTCTGTTGCAGCTTCCAGTATTAAGACCACTCTGGACTCGGTGGCTTTTCCTCTCTGTTATCAATGGTTTGCTTATTTGTCTTTGACCACCCTCTGATTGTAGAATTAGTCTTCAAATTGCTACATTCTTTGGGAGTCTAAGTGAGCTGGAGGTCAGAGTGCAACTCAAGCAGACGAAGGCTTGTTAATGCACTTTTGGATATTTGTTGAAAGCCATTGCTCAGCCCTGGTCTTAAGGAACTTACTGTTTAGATGGGGAGATTGATAAGTAAACAAAACCTGAGCATACAATGCAAGACTGCATTAACAGAGAGTGGGTAACAGATAGGATGCTCTAGAAATTTAAAGAGAAAACAACTGCCAAGGGAAGTGAGTATGGTATCTCTGCATTTTAAGGAAGGTAATATCTAAGCAGGGTCTTCTAGAATGAGTAGAAGTTCATCAAGCAGAGGAGGATAGGTAGTTCAGCAAGGGAAAATAGCAGGTGCAAAGTCACAGAAACATTAAAGATTATGGTTTGTTTGGTATGTTTGGGAGGAAGGCAGTGAGAGGAAATTGTTGGAAAAGACTCCGCACTTTTTACGATCTGCTAAGAAATATGGATTTGTTCCCATAGGACAATGTTTCCTAAATTTTGGTCATATTCTTACCACTTTCACATTATCACCATATCTGTGTAATATCTGTATCATGTTTACTTAACACTTTTCTTTAAATTGACTTTAACTCATCTCACCTAAAATACTTTATTATGTAACATTTGCTTATTTAAAAAAGAATATATATCACATATGTAAGTTTTGAATCAAAATAGTAGAATGTGGTTAGAGTGTGGTGCTGATAATACCAAGATCCAGGATGCAATCCCTGTACCAATCAGCCACCAAAAAACAAAAAAAAAGAAAAGAAAAGTAGGATGAATACTCACGAACTCTTTATCCAGTGTACAAAGTAAAACATTATTATCCAACTTAAGAACGAAAACGTTTCCAATTCCATTGCTCTATTTCCATGCTTCCTCCTTGTGTCATATCCTTGCCTTCCCTAAAAGGTTAGTCCTATCCTATAATTCGTATTCATTATTCCCTTGCTTTTTGAATTATTTTATGTCATATGTATATATTCCTTGACAGCGTGTTATTTAGCTTTGTTTGGTTTTTGAGCTTTAGATTTTGATTTGTGGCAGCTTGTGGAAGAAGGATTGGTACAGAAATAAGCCTGGAGGCAGGGAAAACATTTAGAGATGATGTCATAATCTAGAAAAGACTATAAGAACCTGGATTAAGGCAGTAGGGAATAATGTATTTTGATGGCAGAATTGCTCAAACAAAGGATCACATAAAAGAAGTACATCTTAAATATAAGCAGCTTCTTTAGAAATCTGCCCTTCATGATATTTCTAATATCAGAAGTACAGAAATGTTTGTTTGGTTTAGTGGCATTAATAGTTTGTATTTTAGGCCGGCCCGTGGCTCACTCGGTAGAGTGCGGTGCTGATAACACCAAGGCCACGGGTTCGGATCCTATATAGGGATGGCCGGTTCGCTCACTGGCTGAGCGTGGTGCTGACAACACCAAGCCAAGGGTTGAGATCCACTTACCGGTCATTTAAAAAAAAAAAAAAAAAAAATAGTTTGTATTTTGCCCTTTGTTGTGCTGGTGGTTCCCTATGGTTTCCAGGGAATAGGGGGA
>NW_007726634.1:13699-44375 GCF_000696425.1 Galeopterus variegatus | reverse complement strand
GGAGACCCCCTTCCCGTTATTTAAAAAAAAAAAAAAAAAAAAAAATAGTTTGTATTTTGCCCTTTGTTGTGCTGGTGGTTCCCTATGGTTTCCAGGGAATAGGGAGAAGCAAACCCATAGGACTTCTTCCTAGACGGTCTACACTGTGACTTTTAAAGATAAGTAAATAAAAGCCATCTTGTGTACTTTTGAGTGGTATTTAAGGTATGTTCTTTATGATCCTACTAGGCAGCTGAACCAATATGCAGAAGACAAGTCTTTTTCTCTAGGCCAAATGTCTTGAATTTGCTTTATTAATTCACCACACCCAGCCTTTCCCCATGTTTGTTTTTAAACAAATATCTTGCTATCTTTCTGTAATTAGTCCATATAATATGCTATTGTTTTCAGAATAACTTTGGAAAGCCCCAACAATTTGAACAATATTTGGAAATTGTAGTTAATTTAAGGCTCTCTATCCGAAGGGAGATTTTTAGCTTTAAATTAAGAGGTTGAATTAGCCAGTTTTATGGAGACTAGAGCAATTAACTCGTAATTTGCAGTTGGCTCACTGGAAGGGGGAGTCTGGGTACGCCCCCAAGTCCTCACACTGACCTGGATTGGGCAATTTGAGCAAAGCAGAATGGCTGGGAAGAAGTGCTCTCCAGCCAGGCGGCGCCTCCAGCTATATCAATTAGACTTGGAAACTGGTTCAACTCTCTGCATCAAAAAACAGCCACTCTGCAAGAGTTTTAAAAATACAAAATGATCACCTGTGAAAATGCAGGTGGAATACAGTAATTGTCAGGTTAATTTAAGTCATCTTTTGAGCCAATACCCCTTCCATCTCCCTAAATAGTGTTTTAATTGAGCAATTTCCTTAGTTTGAGCCAAACTGATAGTTCAACAAAGTGTCTGACAGACTAGGAAACACAGTCATTGGGAGACAAATTGTCTTGGATAAATTAGCATCTTTCATCTGTGGCAGAATTCAAACAGGCCCCAGTGGTTCTCCACTCCAGTACTTGGCTGTGGTCTGCTTACACTATTCAACTCAATTAAACTAACATTTATTTAGTGCTTGTTATGTAAAATTTCTGTACTAGGCTCCCTGCTAATGCCATAATACTTTCCTAATGGACTGGGCAACTTGTGAAGATCTCAAACAGTATATAACAGGAGCCCCTAGCTTACTGGGAAAGGAAATACTATTTGCCACTGAAAAAGTGGAACTGATTGGGGAAACGAGGGAGGATGGAGGTCACCATCAATGAAGAACTTGAGGGTTATGGCTCCATTGCTCTCTCCCCCCCAGTGGAAATTTTGACAGAGTTGTCAAAATTTTAATGCAGAGAGGAAGTTGGTGGTTTGGGGGATTTTAGGAGGTAAGATCTTAGGAAGCACTACTTAGGAGGCTAGATGAGAACCTGTGACTTAATCCTAACAGAATATGATGCTTCAGAGTTTAGCTACCACTTTGATGGGTTGGCACACATTTCTTCCTCATCCCTGTTCACCCAGCCTTTAATTTTATTTGACTATGTACTTGTACTCTGGAGTTTTCTCCTCTGAATAGGAGAATTTTATTTTTGTGATTATTATTTTTTAACCTCTGGATTATTGATGGTGGGGAGGGTAAGGACAAGACAGAAAGCAAATAGATAAGCTGACAAAATGGCAAAAAAATTTTTTTAATGTTTAAATCACAACAGAAAGCCATTTATAAGTTGCAATCTATTCATACTGAAGAGTAACACAGGTGTAATTAAAATCTTTCAACCAAATGCTTTATCCAGAGAGCTTTTTTCAGAAATTTTCAATATTTATCTCATAAAGGTAAACCCCAGTTATATGGAGCTCATTTATATGACTGCTGTTATAACCAGGATGTCTGGACCCAGGGTACCAGAAACACAGTCCCAAATTCAACCTCTCAATACCTATGGCATTGAAAGCATGAGTATCCTTATGGGGGAGGGGGATAATATCTTACATTTGTATAATGCTTTTTTTTTTACAATGTCCTTTCATATCTATTAGAACATGAAATTGTGTTGCTTACAAAAATTCATTGTTAATTTTTTTCCTAATGATCATTTTGCCACCACGCTGTAGACCAGGTTGTTGAACTAAGTTTTTCATTAAAAATCTTAAGGTCAAAAAGGACATTTGGGGCCAGCCCGTAGCTCACTTGGGAGAGTGTGGTGCAGATAATACCAAGGCCATGGGTTCGGATCCCTATATAGGGATGGCCTGTTTGCTCACTGGCTTAGCATGGTGCTGACAGCACCAAGTCAAGGGTTAAGATCCCCTTACTGGTCATCTTTTTTTTTTAAAAAAAGGACATTTGGTGATCTTTGGGTTGGGGTTCATGCTGTGGGAAGATCTTCTAGAATCCCCCTTGAAATTCAAATACCCTTGGAAGGGTTACATTACTAGGTAACAGCTTGAAACTTAATAGTTAACATCTTAGCATGGTTTAGTTGGCAGTTATCTGAAAAGAAGAAGCATTTGAAGGTGGTAAAGAAAGTTACCTGGAAAAGAAGGATGCCTCAGGAGGGGAGGGGAAATCAATCAGTTCCACTAGAGACAAACCTCATCTCTCCAGCTCCAACTCCGACCTCGGATCTCACCAATCTTCCCCATAAAACTGCATTAGGCACCTCTGCTCACAAAGAAAGTCCAACTCTAGCTTCTAAGTTCTTTAGGGACAGGGACCCTTGTCCCTCACCATTGCCTTCCAGCCCATCTCAGCATGCAGTAGAGAATCAGGAAATATTTATGGACTGAATAAAAACTTTAATCCATAATTTTATGCCTAGTTGTAATAGTTTAGCTTCTCTCTTGTGCCATCCTTGTTTTCAGAAGAAATGACTCTGGAGCATTCCAGAAACTGATGTTTATCTTTGTCTTAAGCCTCTAGAGGAGAAGAGGATCCAATTTCTCTATGAGCTAATAAAAATAATAGACAGATGACACTTACTGAATATTTATTATGTGCCGGACAATGTTCTATCACTTTATACAGATTAATTTGTTTAATTTTCACTACAAACCTGTGAGGTAAATGCTGTTATTATCCCCACTTTACAAATAAAGAAACCAAGGCATGGAATTTGTTTAATTGCTTATAAATTTTCCCTTTCTTACTATGAAAAGGGAGAAAGGCACTTAATGTCAATGACATAAAAAGTTACTTTTATTTGTTTTTAAATGAACTTCATTGCAGACCCAACAACTATTAAATGCAGAAAGAAAAAGGAAAAAAAAGAGGAATTCATCCCTTGGGAGCCTAGCACAGTGCCTAAGCATATTATTGCATAATGATCTATTTCATTAGTTTCTAAAATCCACATGGATGTGGAGCTATGTTAGATGTAAATGTTGAGAGGAGGATTCAAGATGACACAAAAACTATGTCCACCAGGTGGCACTCATCTCTCTAAATGAGGAGCATGGTGGGAATGCTTCTGATTGGCACAAAGATTTAAGTACTGGCCTTTGGTTTCCTAGGCCTACAGCTTTTTTTTTTTAAAGATGACTGGTAAGGGGATCTTAACCCTTGACTTGGTGGTGTCAGCACCCCGCTCTCCGAAGTGAGCTAACCGGCCATCCCTATATGGGATCCGAACCCCTGGCCTTGGTGTTATCAGCACCGCACTCTCCCGAGTGAGCCACGGGCTGGCCCTAGGCCTACAGCTTTTTATCCAGGGCGAATTGAGGAGCTGTCAGATACCCACAGTGCACTCTGCCTATTTTGCTAGAAGGGGAAGAAAGTTTTCAGGTGCACTGTCAGTATGGTATAGTGGTCGGATGTAGGGCTCTGTTTCAAATCCAAATTCAAATGTTGGTTTACTTAAATGCCAGCCCTACCAGTTACTAGTCGTATGACCCTGGACAGGTTACTTAACCTTTCTGTGCTCCGTTTGTCAAATGGGGACAATCGTCATACCTACTCATTCTGCATTACCTGGTGTAACTA
The DNA here is from genome assembly GCF_000696425.1 of Galeopterus variegatus. Lineage (NCBI taxonomy): Eukaryota > Metazoa > Chordata > Mammalia > Dermoptera > Cynocephalidae > Galeopterus > Galeopterus variegatus. The sequence goes on along the minus strand of NW_007726634.1, from coordinate 40,414 downwards.
GCTCTGCTCACAGAGGGCCCCAAAAAGGTTCTATGAAACGGAATTAGTGATGTGATCCTTCAGTAGCTGAGCACTCAAATGCAATCAAAATTTTATTTGGCTCAGAATATACTATCAAGATAAACTTGAATCTCAATATTAAATGATAAAGTAAATCTATGACTATTTACTAGATGTAAGTTGGTCATTAGAACAAGAAATATGGATTTAGCATCTGCCGTGAGCTAGTTAGCCACTTCTCTAGGTGTTGCTGCTACAAAGATGAGCAGGACAGTTCCTATCCCCACCCTCATAAAGTTTATAATCTAGAAGGGAAGATAAACATTAAAGTAATAATGACATAAAAGTAAGCAATTACAAATATGCAAAGGAATGTAAAGTAAAATAGATTTAACCTACTCTGGGAATCAGGGAAGGCTTCCAAAAGGAAGGGATAGTAGGAGGGAATCAGGTAATTAAGCAAAAAGAAGGTGGATAAGCACTCCAGGCAAAAGAAACAGCATTTGCATGAACCGAAAGCGGGAAGAAGCCTCTGCTATTTCAAACAACTGAGAAAAGTCCAGTGTAGTTCAAGGAGAGAAAAGGGTGGGAGAAACTGCTGGAAGCTGAAGAGATTGTATACTGGGCAGAAGTATATTGTATGCTGAAGAGATTGTATACTGGGAAGAAGTACTAAAGGCTTTTAAACAGAGAAGTGACATCAGATAATGTGGCTCTAAGAAATGAATTTTCTGGCCGGCCTGTGGCTCACTCGGGAGAGTGCGGTGCTGATAACACCAAGGCCCCGGGTTCGGATCCCATATAGGGATGGCCGGTTTGCTCACTGGCTGAGCGTGGTGCTGACAACACCAAGTCAAGGGTTAAGATCCCCTTACCAGTCATCTTTTAACAAAAAAATAAATAAATAAATAAAAATAAAAAAATAAAATAAAAAAGAAATGAATTTTCTAAAAAGTCATTATGACTGAAATGAAGAGGTTGAATTGAAGAGGTAAGACTGGATTGGGAAAGACTGATGCAGAAGTTTTTGTATTACTTTAGCCAAATGATAATGGTACTGTAGAAAGTGAATGGCTTTGAGGGATCCTTAGGCATGTGGACTTGATGGGATTTGTTGATCTGATGTGTGAGACAGAGGAGTCAGGGTTTCTGGATAAAACAAGAGGGTTGATGGTATTACCATTTCCTGAGACAGAGAACACTGGAGAAGTAGCTGCTTTGGAAGTTTAAGTTCATGTGTTCATTTCTGGATACAATGAGTTTGAGGCCAAAGAAATATTCAAGAGGAACCATTAAAAAAGTACTTATTGTGTGGAGCTCAAGAGAGAGATTGGGGTTGTTTGTACAGGTTCAGACGTTGTCCACACAAATACAAATGGAAGCTATGATGAGATCTTCTAGGGAAGAAGCGAAGCATGAATAGAGATGTCCTTGGCCAGAACTCCAGGGAACTCCACCAGTTTCTAGGTTGGAAGAGATGAGGAATCAGCAATCAGCAATGAAAACAGGAGGAGCAGTCAGAGGAGTAGGAGGGAAATCAGAAGGCTCAGCCCTACCCTCCCACAGATGATAGAGAAGGAGGAAGTGGCCAATGGTATCGAAAGCTTCTGAGAAGTCAGGGGAGATGAGAACTAAAACATCTTGGATTTGGGGACAAGAAGGCCATTGGTGGCCGGCCCGGTGGCGCACTGCTACAGACCGGTTCCCACTCACTGGCTGAGCGAGGTGCGGGTGCGACACCGAGTGTTGCGATCCCGTTGCCGGTCCCGGTCCGGTACGGGCGCGACACTGAGGGTTGCGATCCGTTGCCGGACACGAAAAAAAAAAAAAAGACAAAAAGGAAAAAAAAAAAAAGAAGGCCATTGGTGCCCTAAACAAGATCAGTTTCTACGGATCACTGAAGGCAGAAACCAGATTGCAGTGTTGAAAGGTTAAGTAAGAGGTGAGGAAATGGTGATAATGAACACTAAACATATTTTCTAGAAATTTGGAAGGGAAGGAGAGGTGAAGAAATTGCTCGTGTTTCTCTCATTTCAAAAAATTTTTCAGCAATTTTACATGCTGACACAACAAAGCCAGTAGAGAGACAGATGTTGAAAATATAGGTAAGAGAAAGATTCCCAAGAAGGCCACAGGGGATGGGACTGGAACACGGGAGGAAGGATGACTTGCTCACAATATGGACAGGCATGGGGCAAATTCAAGAAGGTCTGTAGATCTGGTACCAAGAAGTTGACGTAGCTCCTATGTAATGCTTGTGATTGTCTCTTAAATGAAAGGGACGTCATCTGCTGCAGTGAGTGAGGGTGGGGTGCTGTCAGAGGTGTAAGCAGGAGGGGAAGGTTTGAAATAGTCAAAAGTGCAAAGTAAGGAAGATGAGGACCCGACTGAGGTTGGTGAGGTAAGAGAAGGCTGTGGTTTTCCTTCATGGCCCAGAGGCCACCCGGAGATGGTGCGCTGTTGGATTCATTCACTCATACATTTTTTTGTGTGTGTCTCTGCTCCATGCTGGGTTCTGCTGGCATCATACAAGGGAGACTAGGACAAGGTAGTTTTGAATATTAATGAGAGCGGTTGAAGCGATGGAGCACTGAATCTTAGCTAGACAGGGAGGAAAGGGAAGGGATGAGAGAACAAGGAACGTGGGACAACAGAGAGAGGAAGCTACTGGGGGTGTCGACAAACTGAAAGAGCAGACGTCCCTGAGCATGGGTTGAATATCCCTTATCCGGAATGCTGGGGACCAAAAGTGTTTCAGATTTTGGACTTTTTCAGATTTTGAAATATTCGTATCATATACTTACCAGTTGAATGTTCCTAATCCAAAAATCCAAAATCTGAAATGCTCCAATGGACATTTCCTTGAGCATTATATTGGTGCTTGAAAAGTGTCTGATTTTGGAGCATTTCAGATTTTGGATTTTTCAGATTAAGGATGCTATAGTTGCTACAACTCTGGGAGAATAGGCGATTGTGGCCAGAGACTAAGATTTCTGGGTTACTGACGTGAAATGTTGATGTGACTCTAAGAATCGGTGGCTGATATGAGGAGAGATGATGTCATATTTTTCAAATGCAAATTTTAATGTGTTTTGCTAACACATAAAACCTTCCCATTGCTCTTAATAAAAAGATTTTTAAAATCCTTAATATGGTCTAAAAGGCCCTGCTCAGCCCTTCCAGCTTCACCTCATGATGTCTCTCGCAGCCACTCTGGTTTTTGAAAATGTTGTTTCCTTGGCTTGACGTGTATTCCCTCACTAGCCCACAAGAACTTTATCAATCTAACCTCTATCCAACCTTCAATATTTAAATATCGGCTTAAAGGCGCTGCCTCCAAAGAGCCTCCTTTGCACTCACACTAGTTCTATGACTTTCCCTTCATAACAATTATTACAGGTTAACATATATTTGTGTGATTTTTCTTAAAATGTCAAATAGATATTTTATCTTATTTATTTATGTTTATTTTAATTTTAATTTATCAATATACAATGTAGTTGATTTTTGTGTGCCTTTACCAATTCCTCTTAATTCCCCTTCCCCCCCATCAATATCATACCTGTTCACTTGTCTTAACAAGTACAAGGATTGTTGTGATTGTTGTGTCTTCTCCTCCACCCACACCTTCGTTTGTTTGTATATTTATTTACTTATTTATTTTTAGCTCCCACAAATAAGTGAGAACATGTGGTATTTCTCTTTCTGCGCCTGACTTATTTCACTTAATATAATTTTTTCTAAGTCCATCCATCTTGCTGCGAATGGCAGTATTTCATTCTTTTTTATAGCAGAGTAGTATTCCATTGTGTAGATATACCACATTTTCCTTATCCACTCATCTGATGATGGACATTTGGGCTGGTTCCAACTCTTAGCTATTGTAAAGAGTGCTGCAATGGACATTGGGGAACAGGTATACCTTCGACTTGATGATTTCTAGTCCTCTGGGTATATTCCCAGCAGTGGGATAGCTGGGTCATATGGTAGATCTATCTGCAATTGTTTGAGGAACCTCCACACCATTTCCCATAGAGGCTGCACCATTTTGCAGTTCCACCAACAATGTATGAGAGTTCCTTTTTCTCTGCCACCTTGCCAGCTTTTATCATTCTCAGTCTTTTGGATATTAGCCATCCTAACTGGATGGTATCTCAGTGTGGTTTTGATTTGTATTTCCTGAATGCTGAGTGAAGTTGAGCATTTTTGCATGTGTCTGTTGGCCATTCATATATCTTCCTTTGAGAAATGCCTATTCAGCTCCTTTGCCCATTTTTTAATTGGGTTGCATGTTTTTTTGCTGTAAAGTTGTTTGAGTTCCTTGTATATTCTGGATATTAATCCTTTGTCAGATGTATATTTTGCAAATATTTTCTCCCACTCTGTTGGTTGTCTTTTCACTCTGTTAATTGTTTCTTTTGCTGTGCAGAAGCCTTTTTAGTTTGATATAATTCCATTTGTTTATTTTTCCTTTGGTTGCCTGTGCAGGCTAACATGCATTTGTGTGATTTTTTAAAAAATTATTTTAGGGCTGGTGGGTTAGTTCAGTTGGTTAGAGCATGGTGTTATAAGACCAAGGTCAAGGGCTCAGCTCCCCATACTGGCCAACTGCCAAAAACAACAAAAAAGAGAGAGAATCAAAAAATTATTTTTGTGTCTCCTTCCCCACTAATCTATAAGCCCCAGACAAATAGCAGCTATGCATGTTTTGCTTCTTATATCTTAACAACTAAAATTGTGCCTGGCACATAATAGTTGTTTAATAAATATTTGTTAAGTGAATGGATAAATAAAGAGGTTAAGTGACTTGTCCAAGGTCATTGATTTGACTTGCTAAGAATAACAATATTAAGATTTATATTAATATTTACAAAATGTGTTCATTAAACTTTATACCTTTGTGAATTTTTGTATGTATGTTACCATGGGTGAATGACTCCAACAGACACATCTGGTAGTAAATACAAAAACCTAAAGAGATAGCTATATAAAGCAGGCGGTAACACAGCATGGAGGTGTGGTACCCAGAAGTCTTCCCTGGGGTTTCTCCATGAGAATGTGTGCTATGCCAGGCGAGATGGTCCCTTTTCCACAATTACAGGAGGCCTATTGTATTCCAGTTTCTCCTCCTGCCTGACCATTGTGGAAACTAGCTACATGCAAGCCTGCTCACTAGTGGCATGTGCAAAGCTGCCCCTGCACTTTCCTGAGTATTAACTGCCAGACCCAGAGCAGAGAAAGTCAGTTTCTCAGGTGCATCCCCCAGCAGTCTGAGTCTGTCTCGGGTCTAGACCTGCCCATCTCTTTCATTAGTATCTTCATTATTCATTTAAACAATTGGTAGCAAGATGCCATAACCTATTACCTAAGAATTTTGTTTGTGTATTTCCTTGTAACCCTGTGGTCCTTCTTACATCTTGCAGCTAGACTATGGGATAGCCACTGATTCAGAGAAAAAAGTAGTTTTTGGACTTGAGTTCAATTGTATAAATGCTACAGAGAACAAGGTGTTCTCAGGAGAAGCTAATGGATTTGAGAGAATACATAATGACACAGGGACAAGACTTTCTACCACAGAGGATCATTTGGTGGGGTAATAAGTAAGAGTAATAAATTTCCCAGACTGTAAGAGGGGAAACAAAGTAAACAAACTGCTGGTCTATTTTGAGTGGGAGACAACAGAAATCCCAGGTAAACAGAAGTAACAGCCCCTAGTTGCAGGTACAGCTTGAGGAGGCTTCAAGATGTCAGAATAGAAATGGTTGTGGAGTTTGGTGGTGGAGTCTGTCTAGAGGCATGGGCCTGAGGCTGCCTCACAGTGTCCCCAGCCCAAATTGATGTGGCTCTGGGGAATGACTCCAGCATGCTCATGAAGAGCCCAGAATTGCTGTAGGCCCTTGGACAATCCCCAGGCCCCGTCCTGGGCCCAGTGACATACAGGGGCCTCAGGAGAAGCTTTGGTAGCAAGGACAATCACCGGACCTAAAGGAGCTCTTTAGACGGGAACAATGTCCATCCGAGCAGCCATTTGGGGAGTTCAATCCCTGACGACCAGGTAAAACAACAGATCTCAGCAGATGCCAGCTTGGGCATTTGCTTATTTCCCTAGTTTCCCCCCTATTTCCTTGCCCCTCTCAAACTTAGAGCTGAAACCATGGAAAAGGAGAGAGGGGATTTTTGAATTGTGTAGGATTACATTTTTAACACTTGGAATAATCTAAACCTGATATTAATTATAGACATTCACCATGTTCTGTAGTAAAGAAATGTACTTTCTTATTATGGAGAGATAGAACTTACATTGTTTGCACTCGAGTTTGTGCACAGAGATTTTTATTCTACACACATATTGCTAGTTATCTTTTTCTGTATTAATGTCTGGTCTCTGCAGCCAGACTGCAAGGTACTCAAGGCTCAAGAGTAGCCAATTCTGGCTTTCTTTTCTTCCTACTAAGCACTTGTACATAACAGGCCCCAGTTTTGAGAGAAACCCTACAGAACAGGATGCGCAGAGTTGTTTTGTTTACACATTATTTGCCAGAGTATTTGTTCAAGATTCTCTCAGCTCTGACTTCATTTGTAAGTTGTGTAGTTTCCCCCAAGTATTCATGTTTTCATATTAAGAATACCAAATATTTGTTGAACACCTGCTATGCACAAGGCCTTACTTCTGCCTCTTCCCGGGGGCGTAGTTCTTGTCTTCAAGGAGCTTGTTATTGGATATGTAGACTCGTTGTATCCTAGTGTGTTGAAACATGCATCAACTTTAGGACAACATCTAGGAGGTTTTGTTGCCTGTTATTTTAAATACACATACAATCTGATTGCAAAAATGATGTGTTTATTTGAGAAAACTTGTAAAATAAAAAAGTAAACAAATTGTACTCATGAACTCAGAACCTGTAAAATTAGAAGTAATCAGTGTTAATATTTTGGTGTATATTACCATTAAAAATACATAAAATGTATCACGATCTGTTAGAATGTATTTACAGAATGTATCACGATCTATTAAAATTTATTTAAGTAAATCCCTGAAATACAACACTGTGTGTGTGTGTGTGTGTGTGATTTTTGCTTTCTACTAAAAAGAGGGAATATTATTTGAGAATTTCAATGACCAAAATTACTCAGTGACCAAATGTAGTACAATGATGAAATAAATTTGAAAATGTATTGCAGACTGGAAAAAGTTGAAATTCAGGTTTCTAGTAGCTGGGTGAGGTGGGAAATCAAATAAAACATATCCTTGAATCTAATCCATGATAGATCCATGAAAATAGTTCTGTTGATTAACTCAAATGTCACCTCTTTACTTAAGCTCTCCCATATTCCCTCAGGCAGAGTTAACCAGTCCTTCTGTGCTCCCAAATATTTTTACCACCTCATATAATTCATTATTTTAATAAAAATAATATATACTGTTATTTCTATAATAATTTGGGGAGGCCGTGTAGTGTTGCAGTTAAGAACATAGATTTTGGATTTAAACAACCCAAGTCCAAATGCCAGCCTTATTATTTGCTAGCTATGTGACCTTGGACAAGTTATTTAGCCTCTCTTGAACCTGATTCCTCCTCTGTAAAATGGTAATAATAGCACCTACTTCATAGTTGCTGTGAGGTCTAAGCAGGACAATATTTGCAAAGTGCTGACCCACCCTAAGACAGAGTCAATAAATAATAGGTATAATTATTATTATTACAGAACTTACCATATTGTATTGCAATTACTGGTTTAGCGAATGCCTAGACAGCAGACACTGGGTCCTGAGCTCTTTCATATGACCTTTCTTCTTCCTAGCAAAGTAGTAAGCAATAAACAAGCAATCTGTATACATACATGTACATTGGAAAGTAAAATAGTTATGGAAAGTGCCAGACCAAATGCTTTTTCCCAAGAAGTCCTGTATCGTTACTAAGATATCTAGAACAAACCCTAATTGCAAATCATTAACTCTTACAATCAGTATTATATAGGTCATTTCCGCTTTTAACACAAGCTGACATTTAATGAGTGCTTATTATGTGCTGGTTTGTTCCAGTCCTTTATATTTTGTTTAAACTACTTTATGAGGTGGATATCATATTTTCGTTAACTACTGAGGAAACTGAGGTCCAGAAATGGTGCTGTGTGAACTCTGTGATTTCTGAGGTTTTCTTACGGTGCCCAGAGTAAAGTCCCAGCTCTCTGACCTTCCATTTAAGTACCTAGGCAGGAGGTGAGGAAAAGAAGTGACCATATATTTTTCTTTCTCTTTAGTAAAACATTTTGTTTATTTTGCAGAGTCTCTCTTTTCTCTTTGGAAAAACAAACAAAAGAAATTCTTGCTTCATTCATGATTTTACCCCTGCTGAGGTTCCAAACGGGGTCCTGGAAGATTTTCTCTCCTGCAGAGCCCTGTTCAAGAATACAAATGAAGGTTACCATATTCCCCTGAGAGTCGGAATCATCCCGAGCAGTAATTATTTTTATTGAGAGAGGCTTGAAACAGACTTTCAATACATTTAAGCAAATGATTCAAATCCCTTCTGTGTGCATAAAAACAATTATATCACCTGTGAAACCACAAAATGATCAATAAGCTAAATAAAATTGAGAGTGGAGGTCATTAAGAATTTTTTTAAAAGAAAATTATCCTCTCAAAGAGAATATTTTCTGCCATCTGATCCATACTGCTATGCTAATGACATTTATCAACTATTTGTTCGTGTTGCCTACACGAGTGAAAGATATGTTTTAAAAATAAGAAAAGCCTTGGAATTATTTTACTCTTAAGTAAGCTGATTGGAATCCTTCCAGATTCCACGTTTATTTTTATTGACCAAAAGTCTTCTGACTTGGGAAAATATTTGTATTTCCTCCCCCTTTTCTAAATGTCCTACAAAGACCTGTATTAGGATGGGAAACATTTTCTGAGTCCCAAAGGAGTCCCCTGTTTGCCTGGAAGAGATAGCGGAACTGAAGAAGATGCCTCGGAACAATTTTTCAAACATTCTATGCATATTTTCTTCATTCGTCGTAAGAGTTGCCATGTGATAGATGAAATGTGATTCTGAAGATCGTTATATTGTTTTTCTTTCATCTACATTATAAAAGATGCAAAAAATGTTACTTTAAGAGAAGAGCTGCATGGTGCCTAGCATATTTACTCTTTACAAAGTTCTTTTAGTGTTTACTCCCCAGGATTAGACACAGAAACAGCAGAGACCACTGCACTAGTTTGACAACAATTGTTATTCTTCTCTGAGGAAATAATTAAAAGGAAGGGGGTGGGGGAAGGCCAGGTACTTGAAGTATGAATTTTGCCTTATTTTTACTAACATTCCAATAATAATAATAATAATAATGATAATGATAATAATAATAATACTCTAAAACACATTAAGTAGGAAAACTACTTCCATCTAATGAAATTGTCATCTGACGTTCTGATAAGAATTCACATGTGAATTATGTAGTGAATTTTTAAACCAACTCGATTATAAAGGTAGTTAGTGCCTGCTCAGGAGTACTTTCTGTAGTAAAACAGGCAGCCCTCCTTGGAAAAATACTTTGAAAGATACTATCCTTGGGAACTTTGCCCTGGAATTGAGGACAGGATTGCTTCGGGCTTCGACTTTTGGAGAGAGGTGATATTTGGGATGGATGACGTGAGAAGTGTAGTGCAGTACGAGTGGCAGGTAAGGCCTTCACTCCAGGTACATAGCAGGTACTCAGGAAATGTCTGATGAATAAATGTAAGAGGATGCTACTCGTCATTTGGGGTCATAAGGGTTGTGTTTCGAGCCACCTGGGGCACTCCAGAAGCCATGTCTCATTTAATTCCACCAGATGTGAGTTTATGTCTTCCTTCCTTCCTTCATTCGATAAATATTTATTGATGCCTACCATGTGTCAGGATCTGTCCTTGGGGCTGGGAAGACAACCATGACCATCACAGACATCAGAGCTCATGGAGCTGACATTTTAAAAGATGGAGAGAACAAAACAAAACCAAACCAAACCATAAGCCAGTCAATAACTTCAGTTAGTATAAGTCTTCCTGGCTCCGGTCCTGTCTACACTGAGGTTAGGACATGCCTGATGTGAGAAGCAACAAAAAGGGCCTCTCTTGGGAGTTCCTGTCCCTGTTCCTGTCCCAGGGGGCTGAGTGGCTCAACCTTCATCAAATGAAGCACTCAATTAATAAACAGGAATTAGAAGAGAGCCACTGCACTTGGGAGAAAAAACAGTCAGGATAATAAATGTATTTTCTATGTTTTCTGTTGAAAAAATGCTCATTCAGGCACATTAAGCTTTAGTTATACTTGGCTGAGTCTATCAGAATAATTGTACAATTTAAAGTGAATAGATTTCCTTGAGAACAATGGATTGACGATTGGTTCTGTAAAGCAGTGATAATCATAGTTGTCCTGTCTCCCTTCACTACCCCTCCTCCCACCCTTTACCACCACCCTCCTCCCTGTTATGCCTTATACAATTGAGTAAAAACAAGGTCTGGAGTCTACATTTTCAATAAGACTCATCCACCTTATCTCCAGTACTAGACCATTTCCACTTCCTTTGTGGCTCTGTAAACAGGGTGCTATTTCGCTCTAATTTTCTATGTTAAAATAGTAATAATTTGCTTTTGACAGAAGAGATTTCTCTACCATGCAGAAAAAAGCTGAAGTCTGGTTGCCTCTGCTGCCCAAGGTCCTGGTTCAGGCATGCCCTTTGAGCACCTGACCAAGAGCCTGCCTGACTTCAAGCATCAGATTTTAAATGTCTTGGCTGCTGAATTAGAATTCACACTCATGACTGATGCTTGCACATGATTGCACAGCCAGTGTTGAGCCTGCATTCCAAGTGGGTCCATTGTTGTCATGTATGAACCATTGTTACCTATTAACTGGTGTGACCAGATCCTGAAGAAAAAGGGCATGGGATGGAGCCAGTCCAGTGGCACTTAGGGTTGGCTTATCCCTTGTGACTATCCTGGGCAGCACAACGCAGAGGTGGATGACAGCAGGAAAGCCAGGCAGCTATAGAGGAGCAATTCCAGGTGGCCCAATTCCATGCCAGGCAGGTGGAAGAAATGCTGTGAGAGCACCTGGAAGTACAACTCCTGGTCACGGGGCTTAGGTGTGGCATGACTGGGATCACCAGGAGCAACAGGCTTCTCAATTAGAAGGGAGGTGGCTCTTGTGGAAGAAATGTGTCTGGTAGTCTGTGAATTATGAATCAGGGCAGAATGTCAGGTGTTACAATCAAAAGGTGTGGCCCAAATTAAAGAAAGGCCTTCATAAAACAGATATGTGGAAAGAAGCCCTCTCACACTCATTGAAGAGCATTGCTAAAATGTCCTGCTGAATAAAATATCTATATACTCTGAAGAGACATAACAAAATTAATCTTAATTTTGCACCAAATGTTGGTGAATGTATTCACCTTTTAATCGAATATTCCTCTCATTTTTTAAATTCCGGGGTTATATGATGTATCAGTTATCTATCGCTGCACACACACCCACACACACACACACACACACACACAAATATCCCATCTTAAAACAATAAACATATCTCACACAATTTCTGAGGGTCAGGAATCAAGGAGTGGATTATCTGGATGGTTCTGTCTCAGGGTCTCCCGTGAGGCTGTGCTTGAGTCCTCAGCTGGGGTGCGTCCAAGATGGCTCATTTATGTGGCTGCTGGTGGGAGGCCTCTGTTTCTCATCACATGGACTTCTCCAGGGACTGCTTGAGTGTCTTCACAACATGACATGGTATTTGGATTTTCCCAGAGCAAGTGAGCCAAGAACAAGCAGGAAACCACAATGCCTTTTATTACTAATCATGAAGACACACCCCATGACCTCTGCCATATTCTAGTCATCGGAAGTGAGTCGTTAGGTCCAGCCCACCCTCAAGTAGTGGGTGGGAATCAGATTCTACTTTTTGGAGGAAGAACCATTGAAGAATTCGTGGACATACAAGTATTTTACAATCCCTACATATAATTTTCATCTAGGATGACAGGAAATGTGGTATAGTCAGTACTGGCTACAAGATTTGTGGGACCCAGCGCAAAGTAAAAATGCAGAACCCCTGTTTAAAAATTATTCAGACTTTCAAGACAGTGATAGCAGAGCATTAAACCCAGTGTGGAGCCCTTTTAGACACTACTGCCCAGGTCCACGCCCATGAAGTCAGCCCTAGGTATACTAGCTGAGGGCATGGGCTTTGAAATTAGGAGTGAATTCCAGCCCCACTGAGTAATAATTGTAATTGGGTAGATTACTTAATCTCTCTGAACTTCAACTTCCATTTCTCTAAAAAGGCATGATTGATGTACCTGTCAGGATTTTTGTGAGCATTAAATGAAGTCAGGACTGTGCTTGGCTTATTGTAGGCGCTTGATAGCTTCTAGATATTATAGCGATTACCTTTTTAAGGAGCATTGGGGTGGGGAAGAGAAAAGAACTACTGAGCTGTTAACTCAGATTGGTTATTTAGCTAATGATCATAAACTCAAAGTGGGAATAGCATCTCATGCTCTCTGCAGCATCAACATCTCTTTTACCTAGCATGGACTCATATATATGCTCATAAGTTTGAAAAATGTGCGCTGTAAGCTACAAGAATGGCTAAGAAGATGTGTTTCAGAGATGGCGTGTTGTAGCATTCTAAAAGTTAGGACCAAACTTACTATTTTAAAGAATTCCATATAGGAAGATCAATGTTTCATTGGCTGTTTTAATACTAGACATTTATCAGCACCTTAGAAATGGTTGCCATGAACTACTTTCTATTAATAACTCAGTTGATGAGACTGAATATCAAATGGGAAATTTCCCATAGCAATATTTTCTTTGGGTGGCTCAAAAAACAAAAGCAAAAACTGTTCCTGGACGAGGTCTTCATACAGGCAGAATGATTTCATAGAACACATTGTAGCTTCTGACAGGCTTTCTGCTTCCTTTCTTACACAACTGAGTCAAAAACAATCCAGTGGAGTTTGTATAAACTCCCCGGCCACAGCTCAGGTGTGCCGTGGCTGGTGTCCCAGCCATCCCACTTTGGAGGTTCTATTTCACACCAAACACCTGGCCTTTCAAAACCCTGTCAACTCTTTCCATATGGACCTTCTTCTGCTAAGCTCTCAACCAAATCGTATTGTTGGGCAAAGACATCTTTGCTCATTTGACAATGTCACATGCACCAGCCCATGAAGCAGAGTCCACAGAATCCAGGAAGTATGGTTCTGGGCTTTGAATTACTGCTGAATGGTGCCTGAGAGAGTTAATGCAGGTTCCAGAGGTGCCTCAATCGCCTCTTCTGAAAAAACGGCCTCATCAAGGACTCGAGTGAGAAGGTGGCAGAGGTGCTGCTTACCTGTCTGGAGGAGCAGCTAAACAGGGAACATTAAGAAAAACAATAAGAGCTGGATTATTTTCACAAACACATTAAGGCCACAAAACAAAGCCAGGTATAAGTGTGACTAGTCATCTTCCCCCCTTAACTCTAGGCAGCAGTGTGTTCTTAGCAATAGCCTTCTGTTTCTCAAGGAACTGTATTTATTCCCTAACCCAAAATTAGTTCCTTAATTTGAAACAGCCATAAACAAACATTACTGAAGAAATCTCTTGGGCTCCCTTCTCCCACACCCTATCCCCCCACACACATTTTTTTCTGCTGCTTTGTTCTCAGTTCTTTTTTCCTTTGTGCTCAACACAAGGGCCTGTAGTGGTTTGGGTTTCTGAAATCCCTTCATAAGTTTCTTGAAAGATATTTAAATTTTTTTTGACAGGAGAGAATTAAACTCACATTAGTTTCAATCAAGTATGTATTAAATCTAAACTAACTTCAAGAACATCAAAGCACAGATTTTAGTACTCTACTGGTTTCTGAGGTCGCTCGCAGCTCTGTAATTCTTTCTTGGCCTATTCCAGTCTAGCACTGTACAGTGGGTATAAACGGAGCCTCTAAGCTCAGCAGCTGTTCTAGCAGGCTTGCAGAGAGAGTCCCTGCCCCCTCCCTCACTGCTCCCTCTCTTCGTTTTCTTCTTGACTGCCCGTCTCTGCCACCGCTCCCTTACTTCCCTGCTTTTCTTCATTTCATCTCCCTTTCCCACTCCACGTCAACAAAGAATTCCAGAGCCATTTGGCTTTCCTCTTCAAACTCGTCTCAATATCATCTTCATAAAAAGGAATGTGCTGGTCCTTGGCCTGGTGGCTCTGGCCTTCCCCTGCTCTGCTCTCTATCACAGGGGACTGTGTCTTTCAGCTTCCTTGCCCTCTGGCTTCCACAGAGGATGAGCCAATGGGAGGCAGAAGAGTAAAGGGTGGGAGGAAGGAAGGAGCCAGGAAATTTCACCTCCTCTCTGTTTCGAGTGGTTTCTCTGGCAGTGGCTGCTTCTATCTGATTCCAACCCCTCCCTTTGTCATCCCAGCATCTGCCCAGAACGCCCCCTACCCACCCCATGCTTCTGACTTCTCTCAGACATCCTATCTTTCCAGGCTCTGGTAACACTCTCTTCTCCCTGAGTTCCTCCAGCCTTGGGGAAGTTAGTGGCTTCTGACTGCTGTTAATCTTTGGGTTTCCTTCACCATTTCTGCTTAACTCCTTGGTTCTGGTTCTTCCATCACATGTATAACAAATTCCTATATTAAATTCCCTCTGTTTGAAACACCTACAGTGGTCTCTGCTTTCCCAATTGGGCCCTGACTGAAATAGGAGGCTCAAAATCACAACAACAACAAACAACATCTCAGAGGAACAGTGCTCTAGAGTGGAACGTTGCCATGCATGACCTTATTCTGTGCTCCTTTTGGGTTTTAGACACATGGTAAGCCTTATAAAAACAAACAGCTGTCAAAACTCAATGCCAAGGGTAAGTTTGGATTACATAGGAGGTGGGAAATACTAGGGAAACAGATGGAACATCTCTTCCTCTGGGTTCCTGGGGCACCCTGTTGCTTGCATTCACCCCAAACATGCAGAGGAAGATTTTCTGCCCTTGCTTCACTGATATGGGCTTTACAGCAAACTGTTATGTGAGATTTGTGAGTGACTTTCCCTTGCTTTCCCATCTGAGTGGCATGTCCCATCTGCTTTGTACCAGTCCCTCAGTACTCCAGAAATGTTGGTCTGATCATCACATGTTCAGTAATCTTGAACCTCACCTGACAGCAACACACCCTTTCTTATGAATCTGGGAAATATTTGCTATAAAGCAGTGATGTGTAAACACTCTGTGAGTCAAAGGCCTGTTGGGAGAATCTGAGAACTGGTCAGAACCTCTCCTCAGAGAAATATGCATATGCACCATGATTGTGAGGGAGCACGTGCACTTTGTGCATGCGTGTGCATACACATGTACGTGTGTGTGTACACACACACACACTTTGATACAAATCAGTCCCATATATGGTCTGTCAATCCCAGATACGGTTCATCTCAGCAGGTTTGTCAATCCCATATATGGTCCTTGGTCATATATTATTCTTCTGTCCATATCCAGGATGCCTTGGGTGGTGTCAATGTAGGTAATTATAGTTTTATAAATACAGCATTACTTAACAGTGAGGATATATTCTGAGAAATGTGACATTAGCGATTTTGTTGTGGAACATCATAAAGTGCACTTACACAAACCTAGATGGTGCAGCTTATTGCTCCTAGACTGTAAACCTGTACAGCACGTTACTGTACGAACACTGTTGGTAACTGTAACACAATGGCAAGTATTTGTGTATCTAAACGTCTATAAACATAGAAAAGGTAATGTGTTGCTCTATTTTACAATGGCTACGATGTCACTAGGTGATGGGAATTTCTAAGCTCCTTTATAATCTACTGGGAACACAGTCATATATGTGATCTGTCATGGACCAAAACATTGATATGCAATGCATGGCTGTAATTTACTTTCTTCCCACTTACCTCTTTATAAGTGATGAATTTATCTTTAAAATATGAAATCTGTCAGACACTATTTGTCAGATACTTTGTACTCATCCTAAGGCAGACATGTTTTACTTGTGTTAAAAGATTTCCCTATAGTAGCATTAAAAGTTTCTGCACATGAAACAGCAATTTCCTCCTGCTGTTTTGAGATATTCCTCTTTCTTATTGGCACCACATGAGATACAGTTCCTTGACTGAGGCAGAGATTTATGGAGTGTTATTATTGAGTGTATGTATATTGCTTTCCTGTGGTGAAAGACCCATGATCCAGGACTTCCATTTTGGGATTGATCTGAGGCCTAGAGCAACATGTATGTTGTAATAAGTCACAGCAGATGTGCCTGCCCAGTCCCTGCTATCCCTTGTGGGTTTCAGGGTGGATAATTTTGCTCATTCTTTTGGCCTTTGCTGTGGCTTGTCAGGGACTAGACTCATGTTCATAACTCTGAGCAGCGCTCAACTGTGAAATAAGGACTGAAAAAATGAAATGCAATTGATCCTGAGCCATTGTGATCTTTCAATCCCATGTAAACAAGAAATAAGTATTTAAAGTGGCCTAATAAATCTTCTTTTTGAGCCTAAGAGTTTATAAATTAAAAATATTTATGGATTGACTTGGGCAGGAAGACTAGGAAAAGCACATGTGTTGGTTCTGAAGTAGAGATAGAAGCCATTATGGAACATTTGTGATAAGCTGAGTGGAGTCAGCCTTGTGTATCTGTTTCTGCAGAAATGAGAATTCTTTAGCATCCAGGAATGAGAGTATATACCAGAAGTACAGGAGATGTCAATTCAAAGACTGTTTAAAAATGCAAATTGGCTTTATTTTAAACATTATAGCTATTTGTTGTATTTTAGCTTTTTAAAAGAGGATATTACACAAAAATTTGGGGGGCTTGCTATAAGAAAATGGGGTAATCTTTCAAATGGACAGATAAGAGTGTGAAGGAGCCATGAAAGAAGATACTGGAAATACTTGGTATTCATTAATTTATGAATGCATGCAATAAGAATTACTGAGTGCCTGCTATATATAGACCAGGAATTATGTGAAATGTAGGAATAAGGAAGTGAATGGACGTGATTCTGTCCCCAAGATTGTCTCGGTGTAGTGAAATTACCTGGTAATTGAACAGGTAATTTGATCTTGATGTGATATACTCTATGATAGTGGTGTAGAGTGGTATGGGAGCACTGAAGAAATGCTCTTTTCTCGTTTTGGGGAATCAAGAGATCTTTCCAAAGGAGTTAATATTTTCCAGAATAAAAAACAGTTTGTTAGGGGAAAGAGGAGGGAGAGGCATCCCAGGCAGCAGAGACAAGATATGCAAAGGAAAAGGCAGAGAGTCTTGACACATCAAGGAACTGGGATGACATGGTGCAGAAGCCCTGAGGGGAGAGTGGTGGGAGGTGAGCTGGAGAGAGAGCACAGGTTTCGTGTGCCAGGCTAGCAGTGGCATACCCTGAAGTCAAAGGCTTTAGGATATGAAGGCAGGTGCAATGAGTATAGAGAAAAGAGCATGGATCTTTGAGGCAACTAGAAGGTAGAATAATAACAGAACTTTGGATTTGGATGACTGGATTGATGGTGGTACCATTCACCGTGATTAGGAAAAAAGGACAAGGAGTGGGGTTGTGATTGGATCATGATTGCCTTTCTCTTGTTGTGTCTGAGGCACTTGTGGATTTCTGCTCTGAACATGTTGAGTTTGAGGTAGGTGTTTAGTAGACACTTGAATAGATGGAATCTGAGCTTCAGAGATAAAAGTTTGGGAGTGATCAGTAGTTGGAGCCTAGGGTGTGGGTGATACAGAGAAGAGAGGGTTGAAAACACAATCTGGGCCAACCTGTGGCTCACTCAGGAGAGTATGGTGCTGATAACACCAAGGCCACAGGTTCAGATCCCATACAGGGATGGCCGATTAGCTCACTGGGTGAACGTGGTGCTGACAACACCAAGCCAAGGGTTAAGATCCCCTTACCAGTCATCTTTTTTAAAAAAAAAAAGAAAGAAAAAAAAGAGAACCTAAGGGAGCACTAACATTTAAGGGGGACAGGCAGAGGCAGAGGAATTCTATGTAATATTGAGAAAAAGCAGCATAGTGATAAGAGGAAAATAATGGAGGATGGCAAACAGAAGCCAACGAGTCAGAGAGGTTCAAGAAGGCCATAGGGTGTCACATGGCAGAGGAGTCAAATGAGGACCTCAAACTGCTTCGATGATGTGGCAACTGAACCATCACTGAGGACCTTGGCAAGATCAATTTTAATGCAGTCAGAGGAGTTGGGGTGTGCAAGGAAGGTGAGAAAGTAGAACATAATACCAAGCTTTCAAAAACTTGACTGGTGGAGAGGCAACTTTTAAGACCCAGGCTCCTTTTTCAATAAATATGAAAATTCAACTTCATTATCTCAAAATTCTGACTAGGTAGAGCCCTCTTCTCCTAGAGTGTCACAGCTTAAACTTCTGAATACTTCTGCCCACCAAGCAAATTCCTTCTAACTTTACTTAGTTATATTATAAAAGCAATCTTTTTTTCCAAAAAATGTATTTACAGTGTAGTATAAAACATCGATTCCTCAATACTTTGTTATGCCCTGCCACCCACTGAGTTTACTAATGTTGAGTTCACCTGGACATCTCAGCACAGTGACAGAAATTGGGGGGTGGGTACAATCTTCAAGTTCCAGTGTTGGTTTAAAAAGCAAGGAGTCATGAATAGTTTCAAGGAGTCATGAAACTGCTGAATGGAAACCCGGTAGAACTATGACGTTTGCAATAGCAACTACCTGAGGAGACAGCTAATTGGGAATTTTAAGATTCCATATGTATCAGTTCAGGCTGCTATAATGAAAATAGACTCTTGTGGCTTAAAGAACAAATATTTATTTTTCATGGTTCTGGAAGTTGGGAAGTCCAAGATCAAGACATTGACAAATCTGATGTCTGGGGAGAGCATGCTTCTTGGCTCACAGACAGCAGCCTTCTGGCTGTATCCTAACATGACCAAGAGAGGAAGCTCTAGTCTCCTCTTCTTATAAGGACACTAATCCCATCATGGGAGTCCACTGTCATGGCCTCCTCCAAGGCTAATTACCTCCCAAAGGCCCCTCCTGCTATTACCCCACTCCCCATTGAGGGTTAGGGTTTCAACATACGAATTTTGGGAGGACACGAACATGCAATCCATAATACCATATATATGTCCTCACATGTATGTAGTGGGCCAGCCATTTATCAAGGGCTCTAACAGATACATGCACCTCTTCTCCCATCTCTATCAGCTCCACCTAAAATCTTGACTTTATTCTCTCTTTTGCATTAAGGCAAGCCTATCAAACAGACCCAAGGATCTCGGGTGCATTGCCCTTGGCAGATTGTGTTTCCATAGCAGTAATTCATTCTCCTTTGAGGTGGCAGTTATAGCCAACCATGAGGCCTGCAATGGAGAGTCTTCCCCCGCACTCCTACTCACCACACCTGCCTCCCACACACTGCCCACTACCTGTGGGCACATGACTACACGAAATGGAAAGATGAATCTCTTCTAGAAAAGCATGCAATAAAAACATCCAAGGACCTGCAGTCAAAACAAATGCTCTCCATGGGTCCTTAGTACAAACCCTCAGTCAGCATGAGTTGTTTATCAGATTTATCAGTTTCTAACATATCTGATAGAAAAGATCACCCAGTACTGAAATATCCTGAAGGAAAGGTGTTAGAAAAAGTACAGGAGCAATATTTATTTTTTCAGTAGGGCCAATTCAGAAAAACAACAAAAAATTTACAGGCCACATATTTTGTCCAAGATGAAAACAGTTTTACTATTTTTCCTGATTATAAAAATAAGACATGCTTATTCTTGCAAAAATTTGCACATTATTTGTATGAAAAAGAAGTAAATATAGTTTGAAATCCCAAAGCCCAGAAGGGGCCACTGTTTAAAAGACAACTCAGGTAGTTTCTTTAATATTTTACTTTATTAACTAAAAAACATTGATGAATGTCTTGTAGCCACTAAATTTTTGAATATATGAAAATTGATATTTAAATGTTTGAAAGGAGGAATGTAAAGGCAGCATTCTAATCTTTGCCTCAGAATTGAAATCCTGGACTGCACGGTAGCCATGGGGCCCCAGGGTACACATGACTGTTCTAAAAGCACTTGAGACATCATATGAAGGGTTGGCTGGGCTGGTGAGGCCTGGGGGAGTCTGGGAGCAGCATCAGGTCCTCATTGCCTGTGGGACTGGGAGGATGTTACAAAGAAAAGGGAATCATATCCACGGTAACATCCAAGGTGCCAAAGACCTGGAGCTAGACCCTACCTTCTGGGAGGTCATAGACCCTGTAATGTTCACCATCCCATCATAGGGATGGGACTTATTAGATACTCAGTGAATACTTTTTGATATAGGACAAATTTTATCTACTTCATTCCTTGGCCCTGGGGTAATGGTTCCTGATCACAAGTTACTAGAATGGAAGGAGTCCCTAGGGTTGAGGCTCTTATATGTCTGATAATCTCAAGCAATTCCAACACCAAAGTTAACCAGTAGGATCCAAAATATTTAGGGACCAAGCAACCCATGCACCAGGAAATAGATTCTTTTTCCCCTGCCTAGGCTAAATCTGTGTAGTGATAGTTGCTTTAGACTGATAAAGATTCTTAAAGAAAACTGGAAGGTTATAAATCATGCTTTCCAATTTAACAAAACTGTGGACTTGTAAAAGCATGCAGGACCCTGAAGGGCCCACTCAGAAAACAGACAAGAGTTTTGAGGGAACTGCAAGAGAGCAGGAATTTTTGAAGCAGTTTATAGACCCAGTGCCCCTGAGAGGAAAACATTTGAGGCTCAGAAGCTGTGTTAAGATCATCTCAGGTCCAGACTCAAGATTTGTGGGAATTCTGTAAAGCTCCCAGTCACTAAGAGGGAGGCTGGGGCAGATGACGTCCCCTGAAAGTCTAAGACATAAGCATCTGTTCTCTTCTCTTAGCTGTACTGACATGAATGGATTTTGGGAGAAATACCTACATTTTGGTGTGTGTCTAACAGAGACAGGAGACTATGCATCTTTTCTGTAGAAGTCATGCTTGTTCAATTCTTCCTCTGCATGAGGTGGCCTGTGCTTTGGTGCTACTCTCTTTAAAGTTTTTCCAGGTTTATTTGGTTTAAGAAGATTATCCCGCAAATCCATCAGCAAAATCTGCTTTTGTTCTACTTTGTTTTCTGGAAAGTCTTTAAAATTGCTCTGAGATCCATCTGAAAATCTTGACTGAGATTTCAGGCCAATTCAATTTACCTAAAATAATAATTTATAAAATTAGTTTATCAGTTCAACAATGTTTATTGAGTACCTTATATATTCATAGACTCTGGGGACATAACAGTGACCCAAACAGACAAAAATCCCACCCTCATGGATCTTCTCATCTTGTACAGATGTCAAGGTTGAGACTATAGTGGAAATAATGAGCAAACTTGTTGCTAACCCTTGGCTTATATTTCCAAATAAAATTTTGGTTTGTTTTGTCAATAGTCCCTAAACCTGGATTATACGCCATCTTGGTTGCTAACTAATTAACATATTTTTGAGTTACACAATTATGTTTCTTCATCAGCATGATGAATGTATATACCAGACTCAAATAAATGGACATTTAGTTTCAGGAACTGAAGCAGGAACAGAATATTCCATCGTGTTTGCTAAATTGCTCTTTGTTTGGTATAGACAGCCAATATTTTTTTCCTTTGCCATACTGTTTGCTTTTCCTTATAGTCCTCCTTGGATCTCCTCAGCAATGAGATGACAAGCTCCCTAGCTATTATTAGAAAAATGAAAATGATTTTTTAAAAAGATTGGAAAAAAGTCTAGTCATTTTTCAGATTGATTTATTGTTTCATAGCAAGGTTTGCCATAATAGTACTGACTTGTTACAACTTGAGTGGAAATAAAAAAGACAATTATTGTACTAGTTAAAATGACAAAATGCTAAATTATAAAATGTCAGGGGAAAAAATGAGGCAATTTAAATTTCCTGGCAATGGGTCCATAATTTATTTGAGCCTCAGAGTACTCTGAGCTGTAGATAAAGGCATTTGGTGGGGAAAAAATTACACTTTGAGTTTCATTGCCGGATTTCAGTGCTCAAATTACATTGTTACTTTTTAAAATAAAGAATAGAAGAGTCTAGTACCTATAAGGAACCCTTTTCGAATTCCTCTCTTTTATCCTCAAAAAGCTTTAGTAAATTTTCTTGCCTGGGATAAATTCCATCAGTCTTTTTACCCTCTAATAATCTTGCTATCATTTACCTACAGAGTTGTGTTTTTGCTGCTGAGTCCTGGAGATGGACAATGTTATAGAAATTTTTTTTTTTTTTTACAATATTTAATCTGAATTTCAAGTAATACTTTAAACATTAAGCACTGATTTTCAAAGCACTTTTTAAATTTAATAAAGAAGATTTTCTTTTGCACAAAACTAAGAAATACTAATTCAGTGCTTACTGCATTTGGAACACCGTTCTAAACTAAGAGACATATACTTTACTAAAGAAATAAGATAATGCTTGTTTTAGGAGACAAAAGAAAAAAAGAGCTCACACATTAAATGCTTACTGATGTGAGAGGAAATATATAGTCTTGAAGTGAGAGATTGGGCACTGAAGTTATATGACTAGATTCATATCCTGGCTCTAATGTTACTAACTGTGCATAACCTGAGGAGGCAAGTAACGACTTTTCTCTGCCTCAGTTTCAGCATCTCTAAAATGGGATAATAATAATAACCTATCTGATTGGGCTGTTATGAGGCTAAAAGGACACACATGTAGAGCATTTAGAATGCTTTCTAGGGCATACTAAACTCTTTAAGATTGTCCTTGCTGCCATGTTCCTGGTATTTTCAAACTGATTGACTGGTGTAATCTACAGGCTCATTATCTAGCTGGAGAGGTTAAATACTTATAGGAGGATAAGTAGAAAGATTTCATAATCTGGAGCAAATTAATAGGTACTGAGAGCATATGGCATCAAGATGCTACCATAATAAGCAGGATCCAATTCAAGATTATGGTCAGGAATAGGTGAGAATTGAGTTTGGTCCCAAAGGGTAAGTAAAATGGGTGAAAATTAAGTGTTTGGGTGGGGAGAGGAGGAGAGAATGCATGGCAAAACCAAAAACTCTCAGAATTTTCAATCGAGAGGGCCTTTAACACATTCAACATGATGGAAAATACCTAAGGACAGAGAGCATGAGGCTTCAGGACAAAATTATAATGCTGCTTGAGGAGAGGGCCAATGAAGAAATCTACAACTGTGACTTCCAGCCCACTACTGTGTTTGCTACACTAAAATGAGGCAGAAGCAAGTCATATAGTTTCTTTGTTGGTCTTCTTCCCAACACTGAACTCTTTTTAATTTTTTTAAGGGCTCAAGTAAAAACTAAGAAAAAAAATCCTATGCTCTTACTGGTAACTCTTACTGGTAAAACAAGATTTCACTTGTTTTAATTTAAATAATTGCATGTTTTCATTGAGGTAAGGCACATTTCTTATATTCTTTTACTCCTGTAATTTGATAATTTATGTTTTCTCACCCTAAAATTTTAATAGTTGTTCTGCTTATTCATACATTCTATTTCCTCCAAACAGACTGAGAAAGTAAACAATGCTTTTGTAGTTGAAGGATTTATTCTCTATTCTTGACAACTGTTAGAACAACTTTAATCTGCTTTTTGTAAATTCAAAAGTTGCTGATGGATTGACTTTTGAAAAGAACAGCTAGGATGGCACAAGTATTTTAAAAATCTCATGGTACATAAGAAGTTCGGATTTTGAGATTTATGAAAATTAGGTTAATGGTATTTTTAAAAGAGAAGCATGGTTTGCTCTAGAAGTATTTTTAGTTTTCTTTTCTTTTCGTTTTTTTCTTTTTAAAGATGACCTGTAAGGGGATCTTAACCCTTGACTTGGTGTTGTCAGCACCACGCTCTCCCAAGTGACCCATGGGGCCAGCCCTGTATTTTTAGTTTTCTAATAGCTTCTTGGTTGATTTTTAAACATTTATTAAGACAAGTTTGACAGTTTCTTTTTTTTTTCCTTTTTTTGTCTTTTTTTGTGACCGGCAACGAAGTTTGACAGTTTCTAATAT
This sequence comes from Galeopterus variegatus, assembly GCF_000696425.1. Classification (NCBI taxonomy): domain Eukaryota; kingdom Metazoa; phylum Chordata; class Mammalia; order Dermoptera; family Cynocephalidae; genus Galeopterus; species Galeopterus variegatus. Next base: position 16,304 of record NW_007726634.1, on the reverse strand, counting down.
ATATACATTTTTTTCTCAGCTAAGGAATTTTTTAAAGGTTTTTTAATATTATTATTTTTTTTACATTCTAAGATGTTGTGGAGCAGTTGGTGGGGAGGAGGAAAGGGAAAGGGGGAAGGAAATAGGGTGAGAAAAGGAGAAAGGAGGTGGTGCATGGTTGAGGCCCGCGGCACCCTCCTCATTCCTGCAGGGGAGACCGGGGCCTTCCAGTGGTGGCTTGGTGGTCATCACTGGGCTAGTTGTGGGTGTTGCGGGGGGGGGCGGTTGAGGCCCCCAGCCCTCCCTCCTCCCTGGCTTGGGAGCCCAGGAGGCTTCTAGTCTTTCTAAGTCTTATAGGTGTTCTTTGGTGATGTGAGACCTTTACCAGTTAATATCAAACTTTGTCTCTGATCTGTGGGTACTTTGTTTTTTCTTTCAGTTCTGTGTCGGATTATTTGCTGTTCCCACCACTTAAAGTCTGCACTGGAACTAATTTGTTGTACTTCCTGTGGGGACAAGCACTTGAGCTGTGTGGTTGAGCTAAATTGCTGCTTTGCTGCTGATTCCCAGGGGAAGGCTTTTGTGCAGCTCAGGCTTTAATGGTTGACTTTATAGGTATTTCCAGGTCTTGTGAGGGAGTTCTGATACACCTGGGTTGTGTGGAAACTGGTCTGGGCCTGAGACTTTTCAGCAAACTGTACTCCCTGCAGATCTTTATTCCTAACCAGTCTCCACTGAGTGGTCCTGCTCTGGTGGGCAGATCAGCTGTCCATGCTGTGTCCCAATGTTCCCCCAGTGGCCTTTCTCTCCCACCCCCTCCACACTCCAAACACTACCCATGGGATGGGCCATGCGCCAGTCCCTTGCGGTGATTCACTGGCCTCTGAGTGGCATCTTTTTTCAGTTGTGGCTCCTTGCTCCTGTGTGGGTCCATGGGAACCCCGTTAGTGGTCTTGCTGGCCTGAGGACCACCAATGCCCTTTTCTCCCCTGCCGATTCCAAGCTAACTCCATCCGAATGGCACAGATGTGGCTTTTGACAGCTCTTGCTCTGTGTGCTCAGCAGCTCCAGCCTGGAAGTGGCCAGGGCTCGAAATGGTGGGAGTGATCCTTTCTTTCTCTCATGACTTCTCCTGCCTTCATGCACTCTGTAGGTCTCTCTTCCTCTTCCCCTGAGCTCTAGTAGCCCCAACTTGGCTGTCATTGCTTTTAATAGTTGCAAATTGATTTGTAAGAGAGAGTAATGCTGGGGACCGTCTATTCCACTGTCTTGATCGGAAGCCCTACATATATATTTTTGAAATGACTGAAAGATAGGGAGAAAGCCTCAACTGTCCCCAGGATGCTAAGTACTTCTAGAGGCAGAATTTTGACATAACATAAGTCCCCTTCCCCTTTCTTGAGACAGGAGCTCCAAAACGTTCCTCCTAGCAGCTCTCTCAGTAGTTGCACTCAGCACATACGTGTCCCAAACCTACTTTTTACTAAAACCCAGCCATCTTCCAAGATCAAAATGTTATTGAATTTCCCCACTCTTCAAACCATTTGTTTACCTTTTGTACCTGTGAACCTGCCATCTGCATTTCTGCCATTTTTGAGAAGCCAGACTGGACAGCAGAGATTAAACTGCCAAACTAATATTTAAGCAGTCACTTTGGAACCTAAAATCAGATGGGCAAAATGGAGAAGTGAGTCTAACACGTCACTCAGTAGCAGGTGCCTATGCTGTATGCTGTGAAGGCTGGGGTCTCCAGGGATTTCATTATGCCAGGTTATCAAGGTCTGAGGTAGTGTGCTCGATAGTTTGTGGTGAAGCCAGACTGCTTGGGTTCAAATTCCAGCTCTGCCACTGTTCTGTCTATTGCCATGTAACAACCACTCTGGTGACAATCTTGTTGTTATCTTTCATGTTTTTGGGAACCGACTTGGCTCAGCTAGGTTTTCTCTCTAAGTCTCTCCCGTAGTGTGGTCAGTCTGTGACTGGGGCTGGAGTCATCTCAAAGACTCCCCAAATCACCTGGCTGGTGGTTGATACTGGCTGTAGACTGGCACCATCAGCCCAAACATCTACACAAGTTACTAAGTCCAGTTCATATTCATGAGGAGGGCAATTAGACTACACTCCTCAACAGGAGTGTTGAAGAATTTGTGGTTTAAAGAATATGTCTTCAAACCACCATAGCCGCTTATTAGCTGGAACTGTCCAGCTTGCCTGTTCTGTAAAACAGGATAATGAGAGTAACTTACCTCACAGATTTTTTGTGAAGATTAAACAAAGAATGGTACCTGGTACTCAACCTGTGTTAGCTGGGACCATTATCATACATGCATCTGCAGATCTGAACTCATCTGATGGTGATATGGGTGATGGTATAGTTCCAAGCAGTAAACAGTCTGTTCAAGTCCCACCTTTCTAAACTCCACTGGTGGCATTTGACAAATCCCAGTGCCTGTTGTTCTAATGCTGTGGGAACAGCTACTATATATGGTCTGAATTCTTCAGTTCATCTCATTTTAGTGACAGTTTCCAGATATAGGTCAGTCCATTTAAACCTGGCCCCATTTATGGCAATTTATTTCATTATAGGATAAAGTAGCTAGAACCATGAGTAATAATTACTGTGTCT
>NW_007726634.1:12228-12681 GCF_000696425.1 Galeopterus variegatus | reverse complement strand
GGTGATGGTATAGTTCCAAGCAGTAAACAGTCTGTTCAAGTCCCACCTTTCTAAACTCCACTGGTGGCATTTGACAAATCCCAGTGCCTGTTGTTCTAATGCTGTGGGAACAGCTACTATATATGGTCTGAATTCTTCAGTTCATCTCATTTTAGTGACAGTTTCCAGATATAGGTCAGTCCATTTAAACCTGGCCCCATTTATGGCAATTTATTTCATTATAGGATAAAGTAGCTAGAACCATGAGTAATAATTACTGTGTCTACAGTTCTTTTAACACCTCAGCCAAATAATCCTCACATCATCCAGTGAGTAAGTTTGGGGGAGCACCCTTTCCTCCTCCGCGATGAGGAAACCAGGACCTGGGTCAAATGGCTTGTTCTAAATTCTGTAATGAGGCCAGAGCGCAGCTGGAGTGAGAAGCCATGGGTCCTGCTTCTCCGGCCCCTCTAA
>NW_007726634.1:0-12206 GCF_000696425.1 Galeopterus variegatus | reverse complement strand
CGGGAGGCGCTGCGGCGGGAACCTGCGTTCGCCGGAGGTCGCGGGGGGTGGTCGTGACTCCGCAGTGGCTGAGGGGACGGCGGGAGAGAGGCAGAGCTTGTAAACTAAGTTGCTCTTACTTGGCCCGGGCCCCTCGTACCTGTGGGCAGAGCGGAACGCTGGCTTTCCTCGAGTTCACCTACCCCCCTCCATCCCTCTGAGCCTCGGCTGTTTCCCGGTCCTTGGCTCTACGGAAGGACACGGTGTGGCTCCCTCTGGCAAGACAGGCGGAGGGAGAACAATGGGACGTCCCGGGGAGTGGGGTTCAGGTGCGGCGTGCCCCGGGGCTGGCGGGGGAGAAGGGGCCCGGGACCTGATGGGGCGCCCTGCGCATGCAGCTGCGCGCTCCTTTGTTCCACCGCAGCGGCGGGGGCTGCCCTGGGTCGCGTTTCCTGCCCGGGATGGGATTGATTCACGGTTCAGAGAGGGAAGGGGAAGGGGGCGGGGCTGGAATGGAAACCAGATTGGGAACCTAGAGGGTGCTGGGGCCGGGAAGAGGGTTGGGGAGAGGGTGGTGAGAATGCGCTGGAGAGTTAATTACAAACACACAACATTTTGTCCAGGGCCCTGTGGGTTTCTGGAGCTTATTTGTAGTGCTTTGTTCAGGCTGCAGCTGAGCATTTATTGCTGCAACAAGTTGTGTGCTTCCTTGAGTTCTAGGCGCTCCCTATGTTAGTTTGCTGAAAGCAAATCTTATTAGTTACAATGGAAGAAGGCTTTCTGGAAAAAAGGAAAAGATTTTCTTATTCTGCTGTGCATCACGGTATTTGTGTGTATGTGTGGATCTGTATTTGTAGCTAGTGGATGTTGACTCGGATGGGTAGGACACATTTTTATAGAATCAATTTTGATATAAAACAATTTTCTCCATTGTAATACAGTATAGTATAACAATTTCCCAAGAATGTTTGGGGGGAAACCACCAGAGGACTAGAGATTGCTAAATAAATGAATCTGATTATGTAACACCGAGTTGGAAAACCTTTCTACAGATTGTCCCAGAAAACACCACACAAACCAACGTGTGGGTTTTGAGCTGAGGAGCCATGGCTTTCAAGTGTTCTGTGCTTTCACTCTCCATGTGTGAATCATCTAGAATAAGAAAGAGAAAACTTTTCACTATGGTGAATGGGATTTTTTTAAGGGGAAGTAGAGTTAAATGTAATATGTCATGCATTTGTTAAATGACCCTTTCTTAGATTGGAATCAAGAATCCCAAAGGATTGGTTGATCTCGGGAGGGAGCCATGGGGGATTGAATGATGTGTGTTTTTTTGAATGGGGTATTCCAGGCAAAACTGTTTCAGGAGGAGGCTGACATTTCCAGACATTCATGGTTTGTGCCTATGGGACACTGGTGGAAGGATCCCAAAGTCAGACCGAAGGCTAGATTTACTGTGGTGATAATTTAGGAGACATTCAGTTATAGTAGTCTGGCTGCAGACAGGGCTGGGAAGTGGCCCAGTGCTTCCTCTTTGACAAACCTGAGGGTCCGCCATTAAACCACCGCTTTGGGCATTCTCTTTAGATAAACCAAGGTGTTTTTTTTGACTGGCAAGGGGATCGCAACCCTCCGCATGGTGTTGTCTGCACCACGCTCAGCCAGTGAGTGCACCGGACGTCCCTATATAGGATCCGAACCCGCGGCCTCGGTGCTACCAGCACCGCACTCTCCCGAGGGAGCCACGGGGCGGCCCGAACCAAGTTTGAAAGCCTTTTAACTTAGAAGGTGAATTAGGAGCTTACTCTGGGGGAAAAAATGTTTCCTGCCCACTGAGTGGTAATGGAAAAGAGCTGTACAAATTACTGCTGGGGGTTTGTCTTTTTCGTGGGGGATGTGGTCAGATTTTCAGGCCAGGCTGAAAAGCAGTGGGACTTGTCCTCAGGAGCCATTATGATGTGAAGTTGAAGCGGGACGGTGTCCAACCGGCAAGCTGTTTGTCGTTAAAACTAACACACTGCCTGCCAAAACATTGTGGCATGGGCAGCTAGCAGAGGGAGACTTTTTGTTATTGTCCTACCATTTTGGACTTTTCATTTAGTTGTGAATTGTTTTGTAAAATGCAACAGATTCCTCTCAAGTACTCATTTGTCTAAACATTGACAAAATGCAAAGCATAAGAACATTACTGCCACTGGAGACACGGGTGGGGGAATCCTTAAATAGCTGGTCTCTGGCCTCTGGCCGTCCCAATGGATGCCTGATTGTGTGATAAGACTGGCAACAGGCTGCACCCCCTTCTGGGGATGAATCATCACTTTGTCAAAGCCTCAAATTAAAGACTGACTTTCCCTGGTTATGCAATGCAACAAGGAGCTTCTGACATCAGTGGGGAAGGAGGGGATGGGGGTGTTTGGCTAAGCAGGGACCCTCAGTATGTAGCATCTATGTTTTTAGCATTTGGGTGAGATTCTCTTATCTTCCACTTCCCTTCTATTATTTTCAGTAGCTCGATAGTTGGACTTTAATAAAATAGCCTACCAATAATTATTCATATCATTTAGTAAATGTACATTACTATATGAATCCTCACAACTTGATAAGGTGGGTATTATCTCCATTTTATAGTTGAAACTGAGGCATGGAGGAGTTGAGTAACTTGCCTCTTACACTGTACTTGTGTGGGTAACTGGTAAGTGAAGGTGAGATTTGAACCCTTGATTCCTGAGTCCATACTCTTTAAGTATATACTGTATGGTATTATATCTTTTAATAACAGGAATAAAAGCAATTTGATTATCCAGTTGATTAGTCCTTTGCAGATTTCACATCACTTTCATGTGTATTATTGTAATTGATCCTTCCAAAAACCACTGTGAGATAAATTTGGAAGGCCAGATTAGTGATGTCACAACTCTTAAAACTATATTGGTAGAAAGCTATAGGCGGTGGCCTGTGTGAATAAGCTTTAAGTGAATGGAACTTTATTTTTAAAAAGTTAGGCTGCCAACATTTAACAATAAGTTCTTTTTTCCAAATATTTAAAAGTGATAGAATGGAGTAGACCTTGTATAGTTTTCAAGTATTTTATACTTATTAAAATCCATTTTAGCCCTTTTTATCTTACAGCCTTTAATAGAACACTGCACTTTGCTTCTTAACTGAGACCCAACACCAGAGTATCTTTTTAGAAGAGAAGTAAGAAGGAGAGGAATGTGATTATAAAGAGGAAGTGGGACATCAGAATTGGAAACTTACGCAGCAGCAAGCCATAGATTTTCCCAGCACATGCTTTTTGTCCTGGCAGTAGCCTTTTACAGAAGACATTCTTCCTTAAGGAAGTGTCAAGGGTCTTTCTTTACAGTATCCTCTGAGATCATCAAAGTTCTGACCTCTGTGGGAACACACATTCCACATGATTTCTGGGCTCATCCCTTCCCCACAGGGGACATGAACTAGTTTAGGCATCAACATGAAAAGGGAATAAAAGTGGTATCTGTCCTTGGAGTGGAATGGAGAGTGGTGCTGGGCAGGAGCCACCCGACCTTGACCCAGGAGTGACCATCAAGTGTATGGGCAGAATGGAGTTTAACACTTGGCATCATGAATTGTTTATGGATTTCTCAGAATTCTCTTGGGTAAATGGAAAAGTCAATATTGTTTTTTTTCGTTCCTAAGATAAGAATTTGAACACTGAAACTTCTGCCTTTACTTGTTTAGTTATTCCAAGCTAGGACACCGTTTGGGGTCTTCAAGGTCTATGGCATAGGTGGCAGGAACTTTATTCTCCTCATGCCATTAAATTCTCCTCTGGATATTTTAGAGGCTCAACTCTTGAGGGGAGGCACCTTGGTCTGCTGGCACCTTGGTCACATGAGCACTGTGCCACTTGCCAGCTGAAAAGCAGCGTGGGAGCGGTAGAAGAATGCTCAGCAGCATCACACTCTTACAGCCTTTTGTAGGTTGTCTTTTCATCACTTCATATTTTATTAAGCATGCAATCAATGCAAGGCAATGCATTAGACACCTTTCAAAAGCAGTAAAGGAAATCCATTGTGCCTCCAAGGATGGTGTAGCAGTGCAGATGGGTGCGCCCAGAGAGGGGATGTTGGTGAAATGAAGAAAATGACTATGGATAGGCAGCTTTAGAAATGGAGGTCTGCAGAAGAGTGAAAATTGACTTTTTCCCTTTGCTTCTTAGGTAAGCAACAACACTGAGCTTCTAAAAATACCAGGTGCCTGTCTCCTTCATAGATAGCCCAGAGACGCCTCAGAGGAAACCAGATCTCTGCCTTCCAGGGACTTTTGTTCCAATTCTGCATGGACTCAAGATGCTTTGAGATTGCACAGATGACTCAATTTTGCTGTGTTAAAATGAAGATACAATTCAGAATTATACATTACAGGTTTTTAAACTTGTTTTTTAAAAAAAGAATGCAGCATCCTTAAAGTGTTTTTAGAAAATTGTATTGAAAGGACAATGGAACACATTGTTGGTACCTGGTTTTGTTAGTAATATGTACACATCATTTGCCTACTCATTTTCACTGGTTTCCTGAAAGCATTTTCACACACTGCAACCAAAGAAAAGCCCCACAAAAAACCCCCAAAGAACCTTGATTGTAAGATTCCTGCTGGCCCCAGTTACATTTTCCAGTGTATACCTTTTATCTCCTCCCTCAGTGCTGCTTCCTTTTGAATTCTATATTATTCCACCTTGAAGTGCTGTTTGCAATGTTCAGATTGCAAATATGCTCAGTTCCTAGTTAATCATTTTGTCCCTTGAAAGTGCTGCAAGAGGATTGTCACTGTTTCATTCATTTTAGAGCCACAGCCTAAATACTTTTAGGAAAAGCTTAATTTTCACAAATATTGAGCTTATGCCAATTTGCATGGCTAGTTATTTTTGCAGTCCTGCTTATGGTCATAATAGGCAAACCATGCTTCTGATCTCCCTGTGAGGCAGTGAGCCATCTAGGAAAAAGTTCTCACTTGCCTGCAATCTTCAAGGTGTTGAGAGGTATTCATAAAAATATATGAAGTGCCACATTGGGTCAGAGTCAGGGCTTATTTGCTTTCCTATTCTGCTTCTGGCAGAATACTAAGTACTCTGTGACATTAGAGGAAGGAAGCGGAGTGAGCGTTCTTGATGTCGTCTTTATTAGGGTTCAGGGATAGCTCTTGCGCATTCATGATTGCATAATCTCTTAAAACCCTCTCATTCGTATATTTAAATTCATCTTGATTTGTTTTTGTACTATATTTTATACATTTCACACCTTTAAAGATAGACCTTGATTATATTGATATTTTGGTTTCAAATCCCCAGTTTTTGGAATGGTAGAATGTTATAGTTGAAAGTGGCCTTAAAGGTCACGAGGCTTGCTCAGGCTCATATAGTTCATGGGGGACAGATCTGGGAAGTTGACCCCAAGTCATTTAACTTCTTGCTCAGTTTTCTTTGTAGGGAAATATCTCACTATCTCCCCAAACCCATCTAAATCTAAGCTTAGTACCTATTACCTAATAGTTGATCCCTGTTCATGGGGGACAGATCTGGGAAGTTGACCCCAAGTCATTTAACTTCTTGCTCAGTTTTCTATGTAGGGAAATATCTCACTATCTCCCCAAACCCATCTAAATCTAAGCTTAGTACCTATTACCTAATAGTTGATCCCTGTTTGACTTCCCTGTTTGTACTAATAGCCTTTTCATCATCATCTTGACTTTGGATTTTAGGAGCATCACCTGCTTCTCCATTTTCTGTGACTTACATTCATGCAGTCATTGGCTGTGTTTGGTTTATTATTTGCTCTTATATTTGCCTTTTCTTTTCAAGTCCTTAAGGCCACATACTGGTTCAGTTCACTAAAAGGCTGGGTTACCAGAGTGCAGCATTATGCAAAGTGGGTTTTTTCAATGAAATATTAGTAGTTTGAGAAAAAAAAAATCATAAAGTTAGTGGATGTTAGTGTAAAAAACGGTTCCTTGGCCAAGAGTGAGTACACATTGGAATTGCTGGGTTAAATAACTTTTTAAATGAATTTTCTTTGCAGAAGGACTTCTCATGGCCTTTATTTGTGACTGTGCACTGTCATCTTCAAGAGGGAGATACAGTATTCACATATCCCAACTTATGTGACCATTGTGCCACCTTTGGGGGGGGGATCATTTTGTAGATAACACTGCCATCGTCACTTCTTTGTACTATTTTTAGATCCATTACTGTCTGGCTTTCTAAGGGAATATGTACTATATGTGAGCCACACTTGGTTCACTCGCATATGTATGTGTCTTACACTTTTTACCTAGTTGTTCTTCTGAATCTTTCCTTCATCCCAGAAGCCCCTCTCCACCTATGGCACTGACAGATCTTTCTATCCCCAGCTTTGTTCCCTTCTTCTCCATTAGGTTTCTCCAGACCTATGATGTTCTTGCTCTTCTGAACTTAGAGCACTGACCCTTGCCCTCCCTTTCCTTCCCTTTTCTTCCTCCTTTCTTTCCTCCTGCCCTGTCCTGTCCTTTCCTTTTCTTTCTTTTTTGCAGCTGTCAAGTACAGGGATTGAGCTGTGGGCCTTGGTGTTATCAGCACCACGCTCTAACACTCTTAACCAACTGAACTAACCGGCCAGCTCCACTTACAGTATCAAAACATAAAAAAGGAGAAAGTATTTGCAACAAACAAAAAAATACTGCAAGTAACATTACACACCCAACCTACTTAAGTTATTGGAATTCACGCAAAACGCCATTGTTATTGGAATTCACGCAAAACGCCATTGTTCATCTTTGTGTCAGTTGATGCATCACACGTCCATCCCATTTTTTTCTCTCCCTCCACACAGGCTAACTTCCACATGTGTTCTCCAACTTGTGGCGTGTGTGTGTGTGTGCGCGTTTAAATCTTGTTATTGGAATTACATTGCATTTAAGTAGAAATTCGAGGAGAATTGACATCTTGGTGGTTTCACGGCTTCTCATCACGTCTTTTGTTAGGTTTGTGCCAAGGTTTTCCATGGTTTTTGTGGTCATTGTGAATGGAATCTTTTAGAACATTTCTGATTGGTGTTGTTGGTATATAAGAAAGGTATTGATTTTGAATTTGTTTATAGATGGTTCTTGATTGATCAAGTTTACTTCTAAACCTGTGTGTGTTATGGGAGCCTGAGGTCAGGCGGCCTTTCTAATAGACCACGAAATAACTTACTCTGTATTGGAAATGTCACAATTCACTTTAATTGTAAAATTATATGTAATATTTTTAGGAGTAAGGAAGGGGTGACATTTAGTTATTTAAGTGCATTCATGTATTCATTCATCAAGTGTTTGGGTCCCTAGTATGTTCCAGGCACTGTTCTAGGTGCTGAGTCTTTAACGGTGAACAGAACAGATATGGTTTCTGCTCTCATGGAGTATGAGAGGAGAGAGACATTGCAGAAATGCCATGGCTAAATATCTATTTATGAACTGGGGTAAATGCTGTGAAGGAAAAAGGAGGGACTATGAGAAAAAGAAAGGTGGGGAGATGGGAATTTAGACTGAGGTATAAAAGGAGAGCCTGACTGAGGAAAATAACATTTTCACAGCCGCCTGAAGGATGAGTTGGTGTTAGGGGAAGAGTGGGATGGAAGAACTTTCAAGACAGTGAGAAAGAGGCTCAGAATCCTTGAGGTGGGACACTGCTCTTAATGGTAGATTGATGAGAATTTAAGTAATCAATAACTTAAATCAAGTTATTACTTCTTAGTAAATCGTCATAGTAGTGGTATTTAATAGTGTGCAAATTATGATGAAATGAAGACATGTGTTTTTGTTTAGTTTGTTCTTCTCCCAAATGAAACTGCCTGAACTGAGAGAGCTGCCTCTATGAAGTGGCTTGAATGGGGCCCATCCCCCACACCCCCTTACCATTTTGAGTGCTGCCACTGAGTACTGGTGTCTGCTTGGACACGTGAGTGTCCAGCTCAGCACCTTCGTCCTGGCTCTGCACTAATGGACTGGGTCCTTGCTCTGATGGAGAAAACCCTCTCTGCCCTTCCCTGGAAGGGTCTTGAGCAGGACCACCCATGGCTCTTCCAGTGTCTCAGCCCTCTCCCATCTCCCTCCCTCACCTTCTCCAAACGCACACTGAGGACTTGGGCTCTGCAACAATGGGTGAGTGGAAGGGATGGAGGGAGGGAGGGAGGATGGACGTGTTGGGGTCCCTTGCAAGTTACACATCTTATTCTACCTGGAATCACTTCTCTTTTTGGTCATGGGGGCTTTGCACCTGGGGCAAGTGCATCAGAACCTGATTCTCTCTTACATGAAGGTGAGAAACTGTGTGGTACGATGGTCATGGGCTGGGCTCTGGAGAAGTTATTGGTTTTGAAATTTGACTCTTCTGCTTAGTAGTCTGTAGCTTAATCTCTCTGCTTCCATTTTCTCATCTGCAAAAGTGCAGGTAATAGATCCTTTTTTTGGGTTGTAGTGAGGACTAAATGAGTTAACAGATGTGTAGTCCCTACAACAATGTTAGGCATAGCAGGAGCACTCAGCATAGATAGTGGTAGCTACCACTACTCAAGTCTTTCCTGAACATGATTCCTGGGGTCCCCCCAGCCCCCACCAGATACTCAAACTGTTTGAATCCATGCAGTGCATATAATTTATGATTTGATACGGGACTTCAGCTACTCCTTTGGAAAATTTGTAGGAAGAAAGATGGCAAAGAAAAACCAAAAGTTAGTGGTGATTGTGTTAGGATAATAGATTGGGGTGATTTACTTTCCCCCTTTTATTTACCTTTGTACTACTATGCTATACCAATAAAATAAAGTCATGGAAATAAAGAAAGGTCAGGTTGACAGTTGTCCAGGTGGTTCCCTAAAGGAAGGCAGCAAAGGGTGGGAAGCCTGGCGTCATCCTGCCCCGATGGCACTCACAGGTACTTTCCCACTTATGCTTCCAGTTGCAGAGATGCAATGGTATTTAAAAGTCTTTAGCAGAAGTATCCTCAGAAGTTAGAAGATGTTTTTCCTTGTGAAATCCCTCTTTCTTTGAATGTTTCTTTTGCGGTTATTGTTTTCCCTTTTTGTTTCTTCCTGAGCTCCCTTAGTGGGCCTCTGGTCATCTGTTACTTTTCTCTTTTGGTCTCGTCTTCCTCTCCCTTCCTCTTGAAAATCACTCCTTTTAATCCCTTGTCTTTCTTCTTTACTTGCTGGCGTGCAGAAGTGATGTACACATTTCTTCAATTGAAAATAAAGAGTAAATTTTATTTCTTAATTTTTAATTGTAAAAAATAGATGTGTAATTTTTCATCCTCAAAAATCTTAATTAAATTGCCTTTTATTTACTCACACCTAGAATTAATTGATTAGTTAATTTACCTACTAACTAATTAGCTAGCTCTGGGAGTCTGTGGCACCTTAAAGCATTAAAGTCTTGGGGGATTGGGAGGCTGAACGGAAGGAGAGATAGAGGAAATGCTGAAGTTAAATTTTTCCTCTTAGCCCGTTTTGCGTAGGGTTATCTGTGTAGCTCCCATTTTGGTATGTGTCAGAATTTTTAAACTTTTCCAAACTGGAAGAACAGAATTCTGGAAAATTACCAAGATACAATTTTACAAAGGAACTATGCCAAATCTGACAAATTTTCTCAAAAGCCCATGAATTTTAATTACTTTTATGAAAGTTTAGTGAGCTTTCCAGCTTTCATTTCATGCTCCCCTTCTTACATAATTGTGAGTGGAGAAATGGGCTTTCCTGTAAAGTTTGTTTACCTACAGTAATTTATTCTTAAGCAGTGGTGTTCAAAATAATCCTGAGATAGATTTCAAAGAAAGGTATGTGGGTTACAGCGATGTTGCCAGGCGGTGGAGAAATGGGCTTTCCTGTAAAGTTTGTTTACCTACAGTAATTTATTCTTAAGCAGTGGCGTTCAAAATAATCCTGAGATAGATTTCAAAGAAAGGTATGTGGGTTACAGCGATGTTGCCAGGCATCATTAAAAGAGCTGTTTGCTTCAGAAATATTGCTAATGTCAATGAGATTGCGCAGTTGAATGTAAAATCTGGTTAAGGGTATTTAAATAAAAGGAAGTAAGCTGTTGTCTTCCCATACCTTATTCCAGAATTTATAATGGTTTTCATCTCCAGGTACAAATGCCTAATTTGAATGTAGAATAAATATTTATGATAGTTTTTTTTTGTTTTAAGAAGTCTAGTATAATTACAGTAAAATTGTGTTTATAGAATGAGTATAACTAGGATTTAGTATTTGTTTTTCAAAAGAATTCACCATAAGAATTCTTTAAATTAGGAACAGTATATACCCGTTTCGAGTAGGGCAGCAGTTGTGGGAAGGTCTGTATAGGCTGCTGGTTAGGTTTTCTCACAGAACTATATAGATGTTGGCATGACTGTGTATTTTCATTTTGTACACACTGACGCCATGGAGGACGGTAAAGCTGTTGAGTTTAGGCACACCAAAGATAGCCTGTGAGCGTTGGAGACATAGAGGTAAAACTGGCAGCCCCACCTTAATACTTGGCATTTGTTGCCAATTTAAAAAACAAACACAGAGGTATAGGTAAATGTTGAAGGAAACTTGTACCATTTTACGCCCTGAGAGGTGACCTGTCTTGGACTCTAGGATGTAATACCTGGCTACCTCTCTACTTCTCGGATGGAGACACCCCTTCCTTACCTGGCAGTCAGTGAGCCTGTCAGACATTTGATATATAGTTCACCTTCTCTGTGATTTAGCTTCCAGCTTCACAATTGCTCTCTGGGCAGCAGCCTGTGCCTGGTGATCATTTCTTCCTAGAACAGTTAATAACTGTGCAGATGTGGGAGCCTAGTTCTGCACTTGTGCAGCTGTTTATATGTCTAGTTGGATTTCTTGAAAGAATTAATCAGTTTTCAGGACCTCATGCTGAGGGCTACAAGTATAATAGGATTTAGGGGGAACTCTGTTTATGGGTGTTTGTATTGGTATTGCAACAGATGTAGCAGGGAGGTCGCATGGCAGCTGAAGGGACACAGGAGTTCTATGGTAAACTCCCATTATCCTGAACCCAAGCCATTCAGAAAGCCCAAGATTTCTAGAACTCTCTTTTGGATATTTTGTATTAGAATATCATTTTAAGAACATTACAGAAAGTTTAGAAAATGGAGTTAAAAAAGATTCATGAGCCTACTACCCTATAATATCAACTGGGGTCATTTCTGAATACTCCCTTCCAAGCTTTTTACATGTATATTTTAAAATATGGTTGTAATCATAGAGTCCATGTATTTTCTACATTGCTGGATAGTTTTTGAAATACATTTTATAGTTGTATATTATTCTATTGAGTACCATCATTTTCTGAAACATCCTTTTATTATTGGGCATTTGGGTTGCTTCTGCCACTTTGCTGTTGTGAATAATACCTTTTCCATATTGGGTGATTTTCTGACAGTTGATACTGAGAATGAGGTGATTGGATCAAACATTGTTGTGAACACTGATGCACCCCTCTTTAATTATGGGGTGGGTGTAGTGACTAGATTGGAGGGGTAGGGCAAGTTGGAGTCTGGGATAACTTGCAAGTTTCTGGCTTGTGTGATGTTGGGGATGGTTGGCAAAGAGGGGTTCCATTTGGGATGTGGGGCATCCAGGCAGTGAGGGAGGTTCAGCAGACCGTTGAATGCAGAGCCTGGAGCCCCAGGAAAAGCCAGGCCCTGGGGTCCAGATGAAGGGATCATGGGCATCTAGGTGTGGTTGAAGCTGTGAATAATGTTAGGAGCAGTTAGGGGTGGAATGGGAAGAGAGGAAGGTGGATTGTAGAACTCTGGAAAACACATTTTGTGACAGGTAGAGGAAGGAGATGCCACTAAGGAAAACAAGGAGCGGCCAGGGTGGAAATGGCTGCACATAGCCAGCGTGGGAGAGAGTTGCAGCAGGCGACATACAGGTGGTTACATTTTATTTGAGGTGGTTTTAATGGCATGTGCTGAGTGATGAGAGACTAGGAAGGGTGGTAACTGTCAAAGGTAGGCCGCATCAGAAACTTTAGCTGCAGAGAGGAAGGAGGCAGAGGTAGGCAGCTGCTAGAAGGGGTTGTAGGAAGGTGTGTGTTTCCTAAGGCTGCTGTAACAAAATCCGACAGACTGGGTGGCTTAATAGAATTTTATTTTCTCACAGTTCTAGAGGCTGGAAGTCCAAGATCAAGATGTCAACAGCTTTGTTTTCTTCTGGGGCCTC
>NW_007726633.1:624501-632153 GCF_000696425.1 Galeopterus variegatus | reverse complement strand
CTTGGGGAGGGGTTTTGCAACTCAGTAAATATCTATTTCCTCTCTTATCTCAGTCTATTTTGTCAGGGCAGCTAGACCAGGCCACCTGCCCTTAGGTTGTCAGAGTGACTGTCTGGTTTTGCAACTCAGTAAATATCTGTTTCCTCTCTTATCTCAGTCTATTTTGTCAGGGCAGCTAGACCAGGCCACCTGCCCTTAGGTTGTCAGAGTGACTGTCTCAACATGCACAGATGATCATGTTGTTCCCAGGTTCCAAAGCCTTCACCAACTCTCTATCACCCAAGGAACTGGTCCAATCCCCTTAGCTAGGATCTCGCCCCAGCACACTCCTTGGCCATCATTTCTCATGAGACTCCTCTCAAATATGAAAAAAGCCTAAACTAGTTCCCAAACAGCCTGTGCTGTTTCAAACCTCCAAGCCTTTTGCAACTGCTGGTCTGTTTAAAGTGTCCCCCTACCCCCTACCCAATCCCGGAATCCCTGATGAATTCCCACCGCTCCTTCAAGTCCCAGCCGAGGGATCTCCTTTCCCACCAGTCCTAGTATTGTGTGAAAGTCTCCGTTTGGGAGCTTGCTTTCCCATTAGATCTGGCGTTTTTTGAAAGCGGGGGCCGCGTGTGGCTCATCTCTGCGCTCCCGGCTTCCAGCAGGAGATGGCACAAAGCTGTGCCGGTAAAAGCTGAATGAACGGATCAAAGCTGGGGTGAGGACTGCCCGTCTCCTGGTCAGCTCTGCTTCTGTCCCTTTACCCTCAGGTCAGCAGTTCGTTTGCTCCTCTCCTCCCTCCCCCTCCTCCCCTCGCTGGGCGTGTCCTCAAAGCCCACAGCCGGGCTCTCCGCCCCTGGGACCGCCCCCAGCTCCTGTCTCACTTCCTCTCCGGAGGCGGGTCCTGAGCTGGCACCTCCCCTCTGGGACAGTTCGGGACTCAGCCCTCTGGCTCGCATCTCCGGTTCAGCCTTTGCTTCCGCCCTCCAAAACCAAAACCAGAATCGAAACTGCGCAGGGGTCCATGCAGCAGGATCCTGCACCCGCTCGATCTCCGGGGCCCCAGCAGGACCCCGCCCTGCCCCACGCGCCCACCATGCCGCCCCCGGAGCCCCCCTCCGAAGGCCACCAGCCCAGCCCCAGCCACAGCCCTACAAAGGTACTACTGGGTTTGGGGATGGTGGGGGGTTAGGCTTTGTTGGTCTGCTGTTGTGGGGGGAGATGTGGGAAGAGAGAGAGTCTGCTGGGGGAACTTGGTCAAGTACCTTAAGAGTGACACAAAGAGGGGAGACCTGACACCAGGGTTCTGACCTGCTCGGCTGAGGCACGGTTACGGTGGGTAGGATAGAGTAGAAAAGGGGACCAGGATGAGTTAGGGGGCCTCTCTGGGCTGCTATTCTTCACTGAGCGGTTGGGCAAGATGCTGAGGGTCTGTAGCAGCTGGGACTGGGCTCTCCTGCCCACCCTGAAGCCTTGCCTCTTAGCCCTGCCTCCGATTAGAGAGAATGGAGGTAGTAGTCCTATTGCACTGGCCAGGAGCCAGGAGCATGTCCCAGGCATGACAAAATCGAAACCCCAAAACCCAACTTTCGAGATCAAAAGTAGGAAAGTGGCCCAATCCGGAGAAGTGTCTTCATCAAGGCCTCACAGCTCATGTGATTTCTCCTTAAGGAAGTCTCCCATTTCCTTCTCTTAGAACATCCTGCCCCACTCCCTACCTCACCCCCAAAGGAACTTCTTAGGTCTCTTACTCTCAGTTCTTTCAGGCCCTTGTGCTCCCCTTCATGAAGGCGCAAATAATACCATATCGCGGTAGCTTTTATTAACGTTATTATAACTAAGAATAGTATGATTTAACAATACTAGTTAACATTTATGAGCACTTCTCATGTCCTAGGTACATGTCTTAGGCACTTTTTTTTTTTCATTTTTCCTCTTTTTTTTAAAGATGACGGGTAAGGGGATCTTAACCCTTGACTTGGTGTTGTCAGCACCACGCTCTCCCAAGTGAGCTAACCAGCCATCCCTATATAGGGATCCGAACCCATGGCCTTGGTGTTATCAGCACCACACTCTCCCGAGTGAACCACAGGCCAGCTCCTTGCATTTTTCAGTTGTCATAAAATATACATAACATGAAAGTTACCATGTTAACCCTTTCTTTTTTTTTAAAGATGACCGGTAAGGGGATCTTAACCCTTGACTTGGTGTTGTCAGCAACACGCTCAGCCAGTGAGCGAACCAGCCATCCCTATATGGGATCCGAACCCGTGGCCTTGGTGTTATCAGCACCGCACTCTGCCGAGTGAGCCACGGGCCGGCCCCGACCCTTTCTAAGTGTACAATTCAGTGGCATTGAGTACACTCACAATGTTGTGTAACCATCACCACCATCTATTTCCAGAACCTTTTCATCACCCCAGAAACTGTACCCTTTAAGTTGTAGGGGAGCAAAACATGGCTTCCCTCCACTCTTTTCGGTTCCTTGGCTGGGCTATGAATTAAATTGACGTAAGGCAGATTAACAGGAGAAAAACCGTACTTAATTGTTTGCATTTGCACAGTAGTCCCACAAAATATGAGACTCGAACGAAAGGTTGTCTTGTTATGATGATAAAAAGTCTCTCAGGTAATAAAAGTTGCCTGGAGCGGCCTTCTTCCTAATACAGATAACTTTACTAATGCAGATTTCCTCTATAGATTTAAATTTCTTTTTCAAAAGGACAGCTTTTCAGTTTCAGTTTCTCAGAATAACCAGCTCAAAATATACCAAGGAAGTATATTTTGGGGGTGGCGTAATTTACAGTAGTATTTTGGGGTGCTTTGTCCTGAACTCCAGCAAAGCAATACCTCCTCATACCCCACTTCCCCCAACCCCCTGATAACTTCTAATCTACTTTCTGTCTCTATCAACTTGCCTATTCTAGATATTTCATATAAGTGGAATCATACAGTATTTCTCCTTTTGTGTCTAATTTATTTCACTTAGCATGATGTCAAGGTTCACTCATGTTGTAGCACGTGTCAGAATTTCATTCCTTCTTAATGCTGAGTACTATTCCGTTATATGTGTAAATCACATTTTATTCATTCATCTATTGATGGACACTTGTTTCCACCTTTTGATATTGTGAATTACTCTGCTGCAAACATTGCTGTACAAGTATCTGTTTGGGTCCCTGTTTTCATTTCTTTTGGGTATATATCTAGGAGTAAAATTGCTGGGTCATATGTTAGTTCCATGTTTAACTCTTGGAGGAATCCCCACACTGTGTTAAGCACTTTCTATAAGGCTGGTACTTAGTGTGCCTCCCTTCCAAACTGAATTCCTTGAAGTCAGGGATGTATCCTATACATGCCTGTGCTCAGGACCTAGTACAGTGTGTGGTGGGAAGTAGATGCTCAATAAATAAGCCAAGATTTTT
Organism: Galeopterus variegatus; assembly: GCF_000696425.1. Taxonomy (NCBI): domain Eukaryota; kingdom Metazoa; phylum Chordata; class Mammalia; order Dermoptera; family Cynocephalidae; genus Galeopterus; species Galeopterus variegatus. The sequence continues at coordinate 628,743 of NW_007726633.1, read as the reverse complement.
TGTCATCCAGTGAGTGGCTAGAATGGAATATGAGGTCCCACTCCAGTCTCCAGTCATAGGGGCCAGTGGCCGGTGGGTGGGGACTCCTGGGACTTCTCCAGGCCTCACCCTCTCTCTGGTTCCCCAGCAAGCCACGGACGAGGAGTTCCAGTTCCTGTGCTGCCAGGGCTGCCAGGTCGAAGCCAAGTGCCCCAAGCTGCTGCCTTGCTTGCACACGCTGTGCTCGAAATGCCTGGAGGTGCCAGGCGTGCAGTGCCCCATCTGCCAGGCTCCCCGGCTCCCGGGCGCTGACGGGCCAGCCCTGGATAACGTCTTTTTCGAGAGTCTGCAGCGGCGCTTGTCCGTGTACCGGCAGATCGTGGACGCGCAGGCAGTTTGCACCCGCTGCAAAGAGTCGGCCGACTTTTGGTGCTTCGAGTGCGAGCAGCTCCTCTGCGCCAAGTGCTTTGAGGCGCACCAGTGGTTCCTCAAGCACGAGGCCCGGCCCCTGGCCGAGCTCCGCCACCAGTCGGTGCATGAGTTCCTGGACGGCACTCGCAAGTCCAACAACATCTTCTGCTCCAACCCCAACCACCGCACCCCTGCGCTGACTAGGTGAGTGGGTCGGCCTAGGGTGGGGTGATGCGTCCAAGAGCCGGGTAGGGGGTGGGGAGAACAAAGAGCCAAAGAGTCACACAGCTGGGAACAAGGAGCTTCTAGGGCCTTGCAACTCAGATTGTGGCCCACTAACCTGCAGCATCTGTAGCGATGACCAAAATTTATGCTACCATCCCCACGTGGATGGATAACAATAGTTTCCAGTTTCCGCTTGCAATAAATGATGCTGCAGAATCATTTTTGCATCCTTATCCAGTCATTTCTTTAGGGTGCATTTTTAGAAGCGCCATTGCTGGGTGACGGGGTATGAAGATTTTGCCTTTTGATGCATGTTACCAAACTGTCCTTTAGGAAGTCTCATAGTGGAATTTTCCATAAGCGCCAGCCAGGAATCTGAGTAAGTCTGGGTTCGAGTATCAGATGCAGTAGTTTGTCTGGAAAGTCCAAACCTTACCACCGGGCGGAGCTATCTGGGAATGTCTGTGTGAAAAAAACAGTCAAATCCAATTTTAATTAATTTTTATTAAATAGCAGATTTTAATTCAGTCTTTAAGAGATAATACATTTATATGGTTCACAAGCAAAATTTATAAAAAAAGAACAGAGTCCCCATCTACCTAATTTCCACCATTTCTTCTCCCTCTGCCATCCACAGGTAACTATTGTTACCACTTTCGAATGTTTCTTTTCAGTTTCTCTGTGAATAGGTACACAGATAGTAGTAGTCCTATAAAGTCTTATTTCCCCCCTTTTAGTCAAAAAGGTAGCATACCTGTGTGAACTTCTGACCGCCCAGAAATAGATTGCTTGTGTAAGTTTCTTCGTGTACTAGTTCTTAGGGATCCACTTGCAAAGGGAAGGTATTCTTCGCTCCTTCTGGACACCCTCAGAGCTACATACGTACCTGCTAAACTACTGTACCTGCTACACTGAGTGTGGCTTGTTTCCTGCTTCCAGATATTAACTTTTTATTTTGCATTTCTTTGCTTATTGTTAAGGTTTTGTTTTTTGTTTCGTTTTGGGGATTTTTTTTTTGGTGGCTGGCAGGTACGGGGATCAACCCTGGACTTTGGTGTTATCAGCACCATGCTCTAACCAACTAAGCTAGCCTTTCCATGTTTATTGGCCATTGTGAAATGCCCATTTAGGTCCTTTGTCTGTTTTTTTTCCGTTGAGGAGTTAAGTCACTTCATTTGTCAGAACCTGGTATAGTGCAAATTTTTTTCTCCTGTGATGACCTTTGTCATTTCACTTAGTATGTGGTATTGTGTTTAAAATTAGTGTTTAATTTTATGTTGTCAAATCCATCAGTCTATTTATGGTGTCCAGCTTTGATGCTTCCCAGGAAAGATTTCCCCCATGCCCATGTTAAAATTTTATATTATAGTCTATTATGATAATTTCATGGTTTTGTTTTTATAATTAAATCTTCAATTCATATGGAATTTATTTTTGTGCGTGGTATAAGGTAGGAATCTTCACTTCATTTTTCTCTCCGAATGGAAAGCCAGTTCTCTTGATAGCATTTATTGAATAGTCCACTTTTTGCCCACTGATCTGTAATGCCCTTTTTATCAGGTATGCATGGATATGTTTTTTTTTTTTTCCTTTTTGTCTTTTTTACTGACCGGTAAGGGGATCGCAACCCTCGGTGTCACGCCCCTACCGGGGACTGGCAACGGGATCGCAACCCTCGGCGTTGCGCCCACACCGCGCTCAGCCAGTGAGCGGGAACCAGTCTCCACATGGGATCCGAACCCTCGGCGGGAGCGCCGCTGTGCTCCCAAGCTGCGCACTCTCCAGTGCGCCACGGGCCGGCCCGAATATGTTTGCAAATCTCTATTCTGTGCTGGTGATCAGACTATGATCTTATTGATTATGATCTTACAATATAATATGACAGTGATCTTACTGCTATAAAGATTTCTGTAGCTTTTTCTCATTCTTCAAAAATAATTTTGCTTTTCTTTTGCTCATATAATTTATGCAGTTTCAAAACTTACATATTCATTAGAATTTTGATTGACATTGCTTTAAATCTGGGGAGAATTGGCCTCATCTCTGATTATATCTTTTGGATTTTATAGTTTTATTCACATAGTCTTGAATTTATAAATTTGTAATATTCAATAATATTGTGAATGGGATAATTTTCCATTATAGTTTGTAACCAATATTAATATACACAAATTATATGTTGATAAATATATGTATATTAATGAACACAATTAACAAATCATGTATTAATTATGTATATCAATCAATGCGTATTGATCGATATGCATAATAAGTTATGTATATCAGTATATTCAACCATCTTATTGAACTCTTATTGATTCTAGTAAGTTTTACATCGATTTGTTTGGATTTTCTAGGTAAACAATTGTATCATCTGAGAGTTGTGAGTTTTTTCTTTCCAGTATTTATACATATTACCCCTTCGTATAGCTTTGTTTATTGCTCAGAACAATATTGAATAATAGTGTTTAGAAAAGACAATTTTATCTTGTTCTTGTCTTTAATGAGAAAATTTTTTATGTTTTCTTGTTAAATATGGTTATTTGTTGTTGACTTCCTTAGGTAATTTTTAAAAATCACATTAAGAAAGTTGTTTTTCATTTCTGGTTTACGAAGTTTTGATGCTGCTGTTATGTTGTTTTAACTATTTTTAACTCAAAATAAGTGTCCTTTTGGGCTCTATGAAGGTGTCCTTTCACCTTTTAGTATGATGAATTAAATCAGTACGTTTCTTTATGTTGAACCATTTTTTAATTCCCAGGAGGAAAAACCCTACTTGTTCATGATATATGGTTACTTTAATTCATAGCTGGGTTCCATTTAGTAATATTTTATTTAGGCCATTATCTGTATACATAAATGTAATCAATTTTGTATGGATGTGTATGATTTCTTTCTCAGGTTTTCTTATCTGTTTTGTACTAATCTCTTTTAATGAATTTGTAAAATTTCATTTTTTTGAACATAGTAACATGTATGTAATATATAAATATATAATATACTATATATAACATATAAAGAAATATATAAATTACTTAGCATCATGCTTGGCAGATAGTAGGTACTCAGTAAATTTTAACATTCTATTATTACAATTTCTCTTTTCTAGAACAGTTTAAAGAGCATAAGAAATTCAAACTTATAAATGTTTCCTGGAAAACTATCTGGGGACTGGTGGCCTTTTTTGAAGAGTAGATTTTTGAGGACCCTTTTCAGTTTTTTGTATGATATTGATCTGTTTTGGATCTTGAGTCAGATTTCCTGGAAAATTTTCCAGTTCATCTGAATTATCTTTCATAATTTAAAAATCTCTTCTATACCTGTAATTACAGCCCCTTTCTTATTCTTAATGTTGTATATTGGTGGTTATTCTAGTGGTCTTTCCAAAGTACTAGCTGTTAGTCTTTCCTTCGATTACTTACTGATGTTAATGTCTTCCTTCTTTCTAATTAATCATTTTGTTTTTGTCATCATTTCGTTTCTTCTCAATTTTGTCATTATTCATTATCTAGCTTCTTGAACATTCAGCTCATTAATTTGCAATCTTTATTGTTTAATAATAATAATACATTTTTTTTTCCTTTTTGTCTTTTTTCGTGTCCGGCAACAGATCGCAACCCTCAGTGT
>NW_007726633.1:622221-623723 GCF_000696425.1 Galeopterus variegatus | reverse complement strand
GGTGCACTGTAGCAGTGCGCCACCGGGCCGGCCCAATAATAATACATTTTTTAAGATATAAGTTCTTCTCTGCACGTGGCTTTGGCTGCAGGCTATAGCTGGGATGAGTAGTATTCCCTTAGCCAATCATTTCTCCAATACCATTTCAGTCTTTTGTCTTAAAAATTTTCTATTGATGGAAGAGTTTTGTAGAAGAGTGTTTTCTAAAGTTTTCAAGTGATTTGTGATGTTTGGTTTCCGTATTTGATGTTAATTTCTACAGAATGATCAGCGAATATAGCCTGTATGAGTTCTACATCTGAGATCATACTGAGATTTTCTTTGGGGCCTAGGATATTACTTGGACTAGCATATTCCTGGCAATAATCCTTGGACTTGAAAATTGTATTCATTGTAGGGTACACGTATGTGTACATACACAAATTTATATGTGTGTGTATGATATATATGTATGTATATGTGTGTATATATATGTATGTATATATACATATATGTTCACACATATTAGAACTGACTTCATCTATCACCACATAGAGTAGAATATAAGCATTCTTCCAGATAAGATAAAACCTTTAGCCTCCATTTTCTTCTCCCTTCCCTTTCCCTTCCCAATTTCAGATTTAGTCGAAATAATTTGAACTTTTAGTCCCAGACTATTATCAAGTTTTTTGTGCCTTCCATATTTTAAGCATCCTTTCTTAACAGTTATTAATCTTCATAATCACATTACAACCCACTTGTTGGCCATAACCTGGGACTTTAATTGATTTCATTGCTCACAATAATTTTTTCTATACTTTGTCTTCCCCTTTCTTAAATTATTTAACGTGATTAATTTTCCATTTGGTTGGAAAATTTTATTTTTCAGTTTACTTTCTGAGACCTTAGGGAAAGGTGTAAAATTTCAGCTAGGTGTAAAATTCTGGGTCACAATCATAGTTTTTCTTCTCAGAATATATAAACATTGCTTCATAAATTTCTAATTTCTCTGGTGTGGCAGATAAAAAATTTAGTTATTGTCTGATTATTTTTCTTCTATGGATAATCTGTTTTTGTTTGCTGAGAGAATCTTTGTGTAATTTTTTTTCTTGGAAATCATGGATAAAGCTCTATCTAGGTATAGGTCTTTTTCTTTTTTCAATAATCCTCCATGACCATTGTTGATCTGAACACTCAAGTCTTTCTTTAGCTCAGAGAAATTGTCTTCTACTTTTTTATGTATTGATTTATTTTTTTAATTTTTGCAACTATTGTTATATGGATATTGGAACTCCAAATCCATCTTTTACATTTTCTTTCTTTTTTCCCATTAATTCTGTTGCTTTGCCTTTTTTCTTTCAGATTCTCAAAGAGATTCTTAAATTGACTTTCTTTTTTTTTTTTTTCCTTTTTGTCTTTTTTTCTGACCTGCAACGGATCGCAACCCTCAGTGGCGCGCCCGTACCGGACCGGGACCAGCAACGGGATCGCAACCCTCGGTGTTGCTCCCGCACCTCGCTCAG
>NW_007726633.1:619790-621221 GCF_000696425.1 Galeopterus variegatus | reverse complement strand
GTTTGTTTTTGCAGGTCCACCAGGCCGGCCCTTAAATTGACTTTCTAATTTACCAACTCTTTTTTTCAGCAGACTCCTTTCTGTTAATTACTACCTATGTTACATGAGTTATTTCCCCCCCAACAATCTTTTTTTTTTTTTAAGAAAATGTAATTTTATTAGTATTATTTTTTACATTCTAGGATGTTGTTGCAGAGCAGTTGGGAGGGCAGGGGAGGAGGAANTATTATTTTTTACATTCTAGGATGTTGTTGCAGAGCAGTTGGGAGGGCAGGGGAGGAGGAAAGGGGAAGGAAATGTGATGGAAGAAGGAGGAAGGAGGACGGGATTGAGGCCTTTGGCATCCCCACATTCCTACAGGGGAGATGGGGGGGCTTCCAGCAGTGGCATGGTCATTGCTTGGCTGGGTGCAGATGTCAGGGGGGTGTGGCAAAAGCCCTCGCCCCCCACCGCCTCTGCTCGGGAGAGCCCAGGGTGCTTCCTGTGGTGGCTTGATAGTAACCCCCCAGCAGTCTTTCTTTTTTTTTTAATTGCCAAAAGAGCATAATGTTCTCAGGATGCTTTTTCTTGTCAGCCTGTTCTTGTTTTATCAATGTAGTACATTCTTAAATCTTTCTGAAAAGCACACATAGCATTTACAGAAGTTTTGTTTCCTATATTGTCCTTTTTTCATTGTGGGCTGAGAGACTTGCTCAGTTTGGTCTCCTGTTTTGGCTGCTCATTCTCTTCCTAGGTTCTATGTTGTGTGCTCATTCATAAAGGTTGATATCGGATCGTTTGGTGTGTCAGTAGCTGATGTGGGCTGGCAGCAGTCGTGTGAAGCAGTTGACACCCCACACCCCCTTGGGGAGGACAGAGCCTCTCCCCCAGAGCCACAGTTGGCAGAAGCTTGTGGGGAGTGCCACCTCTACTGTGGGGGTCAGGAGCAGATTTCTCCCCAGTGCAGGGGGTGGGGAATCATTTTCCTCTACCCGTCTTAGGTTCTCTGGCTAGGACCCTATAAATTAGACTAACAAAAGATAGATTAATGAGGGAAGAATGTCTATTAGCATGTGCATCCTGCTTACATGTGGGCGTATCCAGAGATGAGAAACTCAAAGGTTAGTTAGAAGTTTGGCCTGTATAGCATTTTAGCAGAAGAAAAATAAATTTTTAAAGAAGTGACAAGGTAAAGGAAAAGGGTTTTAGGCTTCCAAGGGCAGCAAACTGTGGAAAGGTAAATATATGGGGGAAACTAATAGAGAAGGTTTGTTTTTGCAGGTCCATCTCGGTGTCAACTCTCTGTCTTCTTAGTGGCCATAAAACTTCCCTGAGAGAAGGGATTTATGGCAATCCTCGTTTCTTAGAAGTTTCTGCTTTCAGTCAGATAAGGGAAGCTTTGGGAAAGCTTCTTTCTGCATCTATTGATTCACATTTGCCACCACCTCAAAA
>NW_007726633.1:618336-619335 GCF_000696425.1 Galeopterus variegatus | reverse complement strand
CCAGCAAGAGGGACAGAATTCCTGTCCCTTGAGCATGGTAGGTAAGTTTAAAAGCCTGACCATATCGCTTAAAAATCATACACACACACTCACAATTCAATTCATATTGTTTCACAATTTACTGGTGGTTACTGGAAAAACTCAACTTGGTTTTTCTGCACACAGCCTCAGTGCCATAAATAACTGACAGCTTCCTTCCAGTCGCAAGTCAGTAATAAAGTACCCTGCTCTTTGACACTGAGCTGACTTACAGCTCACACTGGGGAGCAGCATTAGCGGTGGCTTTAAACCCAGGACTCTGCCTAGGGGTGTCCACACTGGGGCCCTTGGCATTTGATCCACATGCCTGTGGAGTCCATTCTTTCAGCCCATGTTCATGTTACGTCTGCCATGTGGCATGTTCTCTGCTAGTGCTGGGGTATGAATAGGAACAGGTACAGCTCTTTCCGTTCATGAGGTCACAGTCTGGTGGAGAAACCAGATCCACGATTAACGATCAGATCTACAGAGTGCTGCAAGGAAGCCTGCGTCACGCCATCTGTTGTATCCGGGTTTTGATAGTTGCTCTTATCACACCATCTTCAATGTTGTGTTTCCCTTGCCAGTGTCCCCTGTCTGGCACCAGGCTGACATCTGGTATGTGCTCAGTGAGTTGTTGAAGGGCAGAAGGAAGAAGGAAGGCAGGGAAGCTTAGAAAAGGCCACCGGCCCAGCCTGGATTGGCCAGGGGAGGCAGCTTCCAAAAAGATGTCATTCTTACTTAGCATGCTGTATAAGGAAGGAGAAAGGCCACAGAGAGAAGGGTTTGCGTGTGCAAGGCACAGGCACTAGTGAGTCTGCTGTATCTCGAGAACTGCAATATACCAGTGTACTTCAAAAAGTTTGTGGAAAAATAGAATTAAAAGATATATGAATCTTTTCACGAACTTTTTGAAGTACCCTTGCAGGGTTTACAAGAGGGCAGGGAGGGAAGGGTGAGCTAGGGTCAGATGTGGGGAGC
>NW_007726633.1:615459-618202 GCF_000696425.1 Galeopterus variegatus | reverse complement strand
GGCCACAGAGAGAAGGGTTTGCGTGTGCAAGGCACAGGCACTAGTGAGTCTGCTGTATCTCGAGAACTGCAATATACCAGTGTACTTCAAAAAGTTTGTGGAAAAATAGAATTAAAAGATATATGAATCTTTTCACGAACTTTTTGAAGTACCCTTGCAGGGTTTACAAGAGGGCAGGGAGGGAAGGGTGAGCTAGGGTCAGATGTGGGGAGCTTGGAAGGAGTTCGGATTCTATCCTGCAGTCTCTAGAATATTCACTGTTCTCAGCTTGCTCCTTTTTCATGTCACTTACTCTTGTCTCACCAGTGAACATCCTGTAGAATAGAGGGTGAGTGGAACTCCATGCAGGGCTCCTCTGTTGGATACCCATTGATGGGTGTCAAGGAGGGAGTGGGGTGATCAGATCATCTCTATGCACCCTGGCACTTTGACTGATATGGGCAAGTTTGGGAGCAGAGAGACCAAAATTTATTTCTTTGGCTGCATACTTATTTATATTTCACCCCGTTCCACAAAGAATTTGGGGGTATGTACCACCATATGTTGGGTAGGTAATCAACAGAAACTGAAGCAAAGAATCTGGAACAGGGAAAAGGGAGCCCCATTAGGAGATCAAGGCCATAATCTGGGGTGGGGGTGAGGCCTGAAAGAATGCAGAGATGGAGGGGTGGGAGAAGGCCAGCGTCTCACATTGCCAAGGCCTGCTTGACCTGGAGGTGCTCGGGGGCGCTGGAGGGGGCTTTTGCCCAAGAGTGATGGGGGATAGGACTGCAGGTGGGGCTGAGATGTCCCCGTGTCTGGGTGTCAGACCCTAAAGCTTGGCAGGATTCTGTAGTGGTGGGGTGTGGGGAGGGAGGAATTAATCCAGGGCTATCAAAGCCTGTAGCCAGAAGGAGCTTGAATTGTAGAGTAGAGAAAACAAAAGACCTATTAATCAAGTTTAAGAGGTGTCATGACATCATAAACTGGAGAGAGAGTCCCCCAGAGGAGACCAGAAGATGGAAAAATTGGCAACAGGTGGGAAGAGGCATGCCAGACAGCCTGGGGGAGGAGGGTTCAGGGCAGTGGCAAAGCTGGTGACAAGTCAGTGAAGGGCTGCTGGCTGAAGAGGAAATGAAAAAGACAGATGCCATTGGGCCCACTCAGGGCCGGGGCTGGGGGTAGGTAATGCCAAGGGGGCCTCACCTGCCTTGCCCTCATGACCCCACAGTGAGGGTCCCCCTAAAGTTTGCACCGTAGGCATCTTGCCACCTCACTGTTGTCCCAGCCCTGCCTGGTGTCCTCCTGGAGCCCTCTGTGAAGTTATCAGTACATTGCCCCTCATCGGGCATTGATGATATTATTGGGATTGCTTCCTGGCCTGTGAGAAGCACCACCTGGACAGGAGAAAGGCTGCTGCCAGCAGTCAGGCAGCAGGATGGGAGGACAAGTCACATGACTCATTTCCAAGTTTTGAGGGAACTGGGTTTCAGCCAGGAGAAATAGCTTTTCTTTTCATGGAAGGACCTGGAAAGTAGATTCAGTGGAATAATATGTGGATAAAAGGGATTTTCCTCCTGGTCCCCTTTGATGTTTTTGGAGAAAGAAGCAAGGAATTTAAAGTAACCCAAGCAAAGATCCAAGTTAGGGTTAATGTCGCTGACTCAATTCTCCTAAAGGCCCATCTCCTCTACTTTCGCCAGCTGTGGGAGTGGGCTTTGCTGCTCAGGGATGGGGGCCTCAGAAATTTTAGAATTCTTAACAGCAAGACTTGAAATTCACAGGCTTTTCTTATTGATTCCAACTGATAAATTAACTGGAACCACATCCGTCCATCTGCTCATGCAGCCACTGTACAACCGTTTGTGGAGCATTATTTCATACCCAGCATTGTGATAGCTGTTGCCAGGCAATTAAGAACCCTTGTCTTTGAAGTCTGAATCTACAGAGAGTTTGTGTATACGTTGTGTGTGTGCAGTGCCTTGTACTCTGTGGCCAGGACCCATAGGTCCCAGAAGACATGTTCACATAAAGTTCCAGGGCAGTTTTAAGGAGGGAAAAGTTGTGTTTAATTGGGAGGATCAGGGGAACCTTGAAAGAAGAGTTGATGTTTGACCTATACTTTGAAGAGGTTGATTTGTCTCTATGAGTTTCTACTAAAACAAACTATAAATTAGTGACAAGTTTTTAATTTGTGGCTTAAGCAAAAAACAAATTGATGGCTTATGTAAGTAAGTGAATAGGGGTGGAGCTGGCCTCTGATCAGACCTGATCAGATACTCAGATTGTGTCACCAGGATGGACTTTCTCTGTATTTCTCATGGCCTGGCTTTCCTCCAAGGCCGCTCCATTCACAGAAGAGTTGCCAGATGATTGCAGTATCTCCAGAGGTTACACACCCTCAGCTTCACATCCAGGAGGAGAGAGTAAGGATCTCTCCCAGAATTCCAAGCGAGGTCTCAGTGTGTCTCTGATTGGGGCAGGGTCCTTTCCATGCAGAGGTCACTCAGGCTGCTGGGGGACACTCTGATTGGCTTAAGCCTGAGTCACGTGCTCCTCCAAAGCTCATGGGCTGACAACAGGGAGTGTATAGCTCCCTAAAGGAAAAGTCCAATTCCATAATGTTACGAGAAGAAAGAGGAATATGCCTTTAATACGTCTTAGGCAAAGACCCAGTAACCACTGCAAATGAAAACAAAGAAGAAAAAAAACATTCCAGGCATGTGGAATGCAGTGGAACAGAAACCAAAGTGCGGGGGACAGG
>NW_007726633.1:612575-615147 GCF_000696425.1 Galeopterus variegatus | reverse complement strand
TCTCTGATTGGGGCAGGGTCCTTTCCATGCAGAGGTCACTCAGGCTGCTGGGGGACACTCTAATTGGCTTAAGCCTGAGTCATGTGCTCCTCCAAAGCTCATGGGCTGACAACAGGGAGTGTATAGCTCCCTAAAGGGAAAGTCCAATTCTATAATGTTACGAGAAGAAAGAGGAATATGCCTTTAATATGTCTTAGGCAAAGACCCAGTAACCACTGCAAATGAAAACAAAGAAGAAAAAAAAACATTCCAGGCATGTGGAATGCAGTGGAACAGAAACCAAAGTGCGGGGGACAGGTTTGATGGCAGCCTCAAGTGAAGCACTTTGACTCCTTGGTATGTGGGTATCCCCTTTCCAATAGGAAGCTTTCCCTCTCCAGTGGGGTCAGGCAATGGGCTGCTCTGGTTGGATCCAATCCTTTTTGTTAATACAGTAGAGCACTATCCTGCCCTTTGGGATGTTTTTCCTATGCTGTTATCATAATTACCGCACTTTCCTGTAAGATTATTGAGGAAGAAAGAACTGTTCCCATTGTACAAATGAGGTGAGAGGCCACTCCAAAAGAAGATCTTGTCCAAGTCAGGGCCAGCACAGGATGCAGGGTTTCCTGACTGCAGATGGGGTTTAACTTTCTTGTTCCTGCTGGACTCTACAATCAGGTGCCCACAACTAACAATCGGGCTGAATTGCAAAAAGGATTCTGCAAGTCATTTGTTTAAAACTCAGGCATGTATTTTATATTATATATTATTAAAAGTAAACATGCTATTTAAGCAATGTTAAGATTAATTTTCCTTGACTTTAACAGAAGAAAAAGAAACTAAAGTAAAATTAGACTTGCTAAATTCAAAGAAATATTTCTTCATCTTAAATATTTTCCTAAAAGATTCCTCTAAGATTAAGCAAAATAAATAAATAAGACCTTAAGAGGTTAGAATAATACAGTTTTTAATAAAACGCTTCTATTTTATTTATTTATTTATTTACTTATTTAAAGATGACCGGTAAGGGGATCTTAACCCTTGGCTTGGTGTTGTCAGCACCACGCTCAACCAGTGAGCGAACCGGCCATCCCTATATGGGATCCGAACCCGTGGCCTTGGTGTTATCAGCACCACACTCTCCCGAGTGAGCCACGGGCCAGCCCCAAAATGCTTCTGTTTTAGATGATAGTAACTGAGTCTGCTGTGAAAGACCACCCTTCCAGTTTTACTTTCATGTCAAAAGGGCTATAGTGTTCAGCACTGGTCCTTTTACTGTAACATCATTTTTTCCAAATTTTGTATTTTTTTTTCTCCTTTTTGTCTTTTTTACTGACCGGTAACGGAATCGCAACCCTCGGTGTCGCGCCCGTAGCGGGGACCGGCAACGGGATTGCAACCCTCAGTGTTGCGCCCGCACCACGCTCAGCCAGTGAGCGGGAACCGGTCTCCACATGGGATCCGAACCCTCAGCGGGAGCGCCGCCACGCTCCCAAGCAGTGCACTCTCCGGTGCGCCACCGGGCCGGCCCAAATTCTGTATTTTGATTGAGCTCTTGATTGGATGGATGTTGTCAATAAGCAGTTTTTTTCAAGAAGGACTTTTGTGCCCTGAATTTCTGGAGTCTGTTGGTGTTGAGAACGTCTATGGGTTGCTCTTATACTTAAATGACATCTCGGCTGGTTATGATATTCCTGGGCCACACTTCCTTTCCTTCAGAACTTTGTAGACACTGCTGTATTGTCTTCCAGCATTGAATGTTCATGAGGAGAGGTCAGAGGCCAAACTGATTTGCTTTTTCTGTCTTGATAACTAAACATATCTTCCATTCTTGAAGTTTATTAATTTAACCAAGCTGTCTTGGTGTTGAGCAGTTTGTATCCAATTATTCTGGAACCTGGTATGCTCCTTTAATCTGAAAATTCTGTTTCTTTCAATGAAATTTTCTTATGTTACCCCTCTTCCTCCTTCATTTTCCTTTTCTTCCTTCTCATTTTCTCTTTTTCTTGCTCTATTACCATTAGTATTGCAATTTTTAATTCATTAAATTTTGGTGTTTTCAGATCAATAATCTAACAGTGTTTACTATGTTTGGGGGGAACTTATTTATTTAATGACTAGTGAATGAATAACCAAGATCAGGACCACTGTATACATTCAAAGCTACATAAAAATCATTTTATAAAAGTATCTGAGAATATCAGAATTGTTTGTGTCTCATATATGAGTTACTGCCTGTTTTCTGTGTTACCAGATTCTATCAACATTTGATGATTAATTTTAGTCATTGAATTTTGTAACAAATTCCTGCTCTGGCATATTTCATAATCTGGATATGTTCTGCCAAAGCTGTTAGAGTTGGTGAGGTATTTCAAGATTAGCATGACTAGAAGAGTTCCTGTTTTCACCCTATTACTTAACTAATGTAATGTTATATTATTATCACCTTAATCACCAAATATCTTTTATTTATTATTCATGGCTTTAATTAATTGATTATTTTAGGTATTCCATCTCTTTTGCCATCTCATTTACTGAAAATAGATCAGATTTATTTATTTATTTATTTATTTATTTTTTAAAAGATGAC
>NW_007726633.1:609670-611264 GCF_000696425.1 Galeopterus variegatus | reverse complement strand
ACCTGACACTATTTTGATTGAACATATGCAGAACAGCATTGCCATCATCTCAACATCTCAACATATGATGATAATCATGCTTTAGAAATACCATGTGGGTGGCGCTGGGGAGAGTTGACTGGTGTTGGGGAGACCAGAGGCAGGAGGCCTGTTAGGGGATAGCACTCAAGGAGATAAGCAATAATTGAGGCAAGAACAAAGGCAATAGCAGTGGGGACTGATGTGACAGATTTAGGAGCCGGGATTCTGCCCAATCATCTTTATGCCCTAGCCCTGTGCTTGCACACAGTTGGTACTCACTGATTTTTTTTTAAGTACGTGAAGGTAGAATCAAGAAGACTTAATGGTGAATTATTGTTGAAGCAATAGAGGAGGGGGAGGCATCTGGGATGACCCCCCAAGGTCCCTGGCTTGAGTGGTTGTTGAATGGTGGTGCCATTCGCCACCATAAAGATGGCAGGAGGAGCAGGGAACCCATATGGCTATGTACCTGGTACCTACTGAATGAGTGATGTGTCTAACAGACTCTGTCCACCAAGGATACGCCAGCCGTATGTCTTGGGAGTAGGGACCTGTGTAGGAAAGAGTGGGAAAGGAAAAGCACCAAATTTCTCTTCCTCATTCTTGGGTGTGGGGCCAGCATAGGACAGTAGCATGAAACAGATGGTGCTTCCTTCTCTCACCTCTGTCTTTGCTGCTTCTCTAACTTCTGGTATCTTCTTTTGAGACCTCAGGCTTTCCCGTCTCCACGCCACCTTTGCAAACAATGAATAGTTGGAGGGGAGGTAAATAGGAATAAAATATTGGCTCTCTTTAAGTATCCTAGGATCTGGAATTATCCATCTCCACTCCTGGCTTCAGAAATCTTGTTTCCTCAACTGTGTCACCAGGAAACAGAAGGAAACCAGTCTGGTTAAATGCATTCATTCTACTGTGTAAATGACTGATGGGTCCCTTTAGTTGCTCTGTAGTTATTTGAATTTCTAAAAGAGCTGCTCTTTTGTTGCTCTGCCAAAGTCTACTGTGTAAATGACTGATGGATCCCTCTAGTTGCCCTATAGTTATTTGGATTTCTAAAATAGTTGCTCCTTTGTTTCTCCTCCAAAGTGAAAGCTCCAAGTTGCTGCATGGAGGTGGGGTCTGGAGGGAGAGTTTTTCAGTTATCGTTCAGCCAAGCCAGGTCCTGCCCTGGAGGCTCTGGTGCTAACTCTCCTCCACTGGTCCTATTTTCATAGCATTTTTGCTTCCTGCATTTCTGAGCCACCTGTTTCTTAGGACGGTGGAAGTGGCATGCTGCTCTGGCTCCAGTGGGAGATGCAGCTGGACTAGGGTGGTCTCTCCATACTGGGAAGGGGACAACCCAGAGAACACACTCAAGTGCTGATATTTCCTTACTATCTGAGGTTGAGAGGTTCACCCACTAATAGCAGGGCCATCCCCTGCCATGTGCACATGTAGTTAATGCCCCCTGCCCCCTTTCATGGCTTCAGAATGTCCACTGTGTACTTGGCACTGTGCTGGGTACATCACATACACCAGCCTGTCTTTGTCTTTCCAACAGTTTATGAGGGACACACTGTTATTCCCCTCTTAC
>NW_007726633.1:608123-608842 GCF_000696425.1 Galeopterus variegatus | reverse complement strand
AGGAATTGGAAGGGCTCTGATGCAGGCCCAGGTCTGTCCACTCCAGAACCCATACCCTTTCTGCTACTGCATGGCCTCTGGCATGGCAGTTTAGACACAGGCAGCTTTAGGATAGGGAAACTGAGAACCTGGGAGACATGCTGAGGCTTCTATTAAAATATTAATGAGGGGCTGGCTGGTTAGCTCAGTTGATTAGAGCCAGCCATAAAAAAAATAGATATAGATATACATATACATATATATAAAAACAATGCGGTCAATTCACTGAACAGTCATTAAGGGACAAGAGAAACACTACATCCCAAGGAAGAAGAGAAAGAGCTTTGTTGTAATTCCTAGAGGGAATGTTCTTTGAGGGTTCCCTGTTGCCTCCTATTTAAAATCCAAACTCCTTCGCTTAGAATTGATTGTAGAAACTTGTGAAAAATCTGAATAGGGGAGGGGGAGAGAAAGAGGTAAACTTTTTTCTTTCTTTCTTGCTGTGTCTATGATCATCTAAAATGAAATGCACAACACTTAGTGTTATGTAACTTGCATTTCTTTTATAATAATAAGTCATGAATGTCTTTTCCAAAAAATAGTTTTGAATTTTTAGGCAGTGGCATTTATTAATTGTATGATTTCTTCAGTGATTATAAGCTCTTTTTCATCATGAGAGTAAATAGTCAACTATAGTTTCCCCTTCATGGTTATATTTTTCACATTTAACTCTGTGATCC